>NW_028274812.1:95692057-95992157 GCF_037043125.1 Eumetopias jubatus
GAACTTAACTATATACAAGAGTGATGGTTAACCAAATAAATATATCCCACTAGAGTCAAACTAAATGAATAACTAACTCACTTTCATTTTAGATAGATCCCTTGAATGCCTATTACCTCTCTTAAGGCAGCCAATAAAAGGGGAAGTGTTACAGAAGGGAATTTGGACAAGAATGAGCCATCAGTCTTAAACAATTGCAGTTCAGTGTTTTTCTTTTGAACATTTTACAAAAACATATGATCACGTGAACACATTTCTCAGATTTCCTTGGGATCTTGAAATGGGCTTATGCAAGCAAGGAGCCCGAAATGTACTCATCTGCAGCTTCACTGTAAATCTACCTCTGTCCAATCTCTACCCTCTTCAAAGGCATATCCTCCCCGAAGGTAACCATTATTCTGAATTTGTCTTGACTTTATATAAATGGAATTATACAGTGTATATATTTTTTTGTTTTTGGCTTCTCTCACTGGACATTATTTTGGTGAAATTCACCTATATTGCTGCATATAGCTATAATTTGTTAATTTTCTGTATAGCATGACATCACGTGAACAAACCACATTCTTCCACTGATATAATTTGCATAATTTTTAGTTTAAAAATACTACAAATAATGCCACTATCAACATTTCCATTGTGTCTCTCAGTGTGTGTACAGGCATTTCTTTTTAGTTCACACCTAGTTGTAGAATCCATAGATTATAAGCCTCTTCAATTTTAGTAGATAATGCCAAACTCTTTTCCAAAGTATTATATCAACCTCACTTCCACAATTGGTGGAATGAGAATTTCCATAGTCAGCACTAGTCATTACAGTTAGGTGGGTAGTACAATAGCCTTCAAGTTATGATTTTCATTCCATGTGACTTTCATGTGTTTACTAGCCATTTGAATGTCACCTTTGACAAAGTCTGTTGAGCTCTCTTGATCATCTTTCTATTGAGTTGTTGACCTGTCTCCTATTGATTTGAGGAGCTATTCATAGTTTTCAGATGGATGATCTTTGTAAGCAATATAAGTTGTAAATTTTTTTTTTAAAGATTTTATTTATTTGAGACAGAGACAGAGAGCATGAGCAGGGGGAGGGGCAGAGGGAGAGGGAGAAGAAGATGCTCTGCTGAGCAGGGAGCCTGATGTGGGGCTGATCCCAGGACCCTGGGATCATGACTTAAGCTGAAGGCAGACACTTAACCAACTGAGCCACTCAAGTACCCCAGTTGCAAATATTTTCTCCCGTGTACTGAGTTTGTAATTTTAATAACTATGTGTTTTTATGTTTCTAGACAAAATGGTCAGTTCTTTCCAAATATACTTGACCCATTTTTGGTAGATTTAATTTCTTTATATTTTTAATTTATTCTCTTTATTTAAATATTGAAAAATGTTAATATTTTATATTCAGAACTTCAATATTTGAAATGTTGTGAGTTCAAATCTACTTTTATTTATTTTTTTCCTTTTTGCAGATTCTCTCCCATGGTTTCTTCATGTATTTGGGATGGGTGGGTAGAGGCAAGAGAGGAGTGAGATCTTGTTTGAGATTGTCCTTAGCTAGTGAGAATTGATTTTTTTTTCCCTGCCATATGCCTATGTGTTTTAACAATTGAGGCTATGTTAAATTCATTTCTTATAACTGGTGTGATACAATGGAATTTGTACTTAATTTGCTAAACAAAGGGAGACACTGGGAAGTTTAAATGTGAGAATACAATCGTTAGATTTCTGATATTAAAAAGAGAGAGACAGAGAGAGCAATTGGGGTAAACAGTTTGAAGTTGGGGATAGATAGTTTGAAGTTGGGGATCAGTTAGGATGTTATTGCAGTCATACTGGTGAGGGGTAGAATAGGCAGGTACAATAATGGTGGTGGTAAGAAAGGATACAGTGACTCAGAGATGATCTGTAGTTACAGATAACATCAGTATAAGTGGAAATGTAAATAATAAAAAATACCATTGGGTCAAAACCCACATCTTTGTAAAGAGGCACTTTCATTCATTGTTGATGGCAATAGAAATCAGTCAAATCTCTAAGTAGGGAATATGGTAATACATACCAGAAACCATAAAAGCAAAAGTACAACAGTACACTTTTCTCCAGCAATTCCACCTTTAATAATAACAAAGGAACTGTTTAGACAAGCATGTAAAACTATATGAACAAAAGCTTTTACTGTACCTTTGTTTCTGAGGTAGCAAACTAGAACAAATCTATACATTTATTCTGTAAAATCAAATGGAACCACCAAAAATGAAGATATAGATCTGCCTATTGGAACATGGAAAAATTCATAGTCTAGGTAATAAAAGAGGTCACAGAATAGTATTGGAAAATACTATACCATTAAAAATAACAATATGCATATATAGAACATATTTGAAAAAATAGGTAATTTAACAATGCTTATATCAGCATTTTTTTTCTATTGCCTTATATCTTGAGAATGCACATGGATTACCGTGTTTTGGAGAAGTGATAATGCCATTAATAGGTACTTCAAAGAAGCCAGTATGGGCTACTGGTTTAGGGGGAATCTGATGAACTTAGATGCTGTGCAAGGCTTGGTTGAAAATATAATTGGATATATCTGAATCTCAGTTTGAAAGAGTCTGACTATAGAGAATTTAAAATAGAATGGCTGATGACAGAATTTTAAAGAATATAAGATTAAGCGGTTGATGACAGAATTTTTTCCAATATGTTTCCAGGAACTTTTGTACTATATTTTATTATTTATTTATTTTTGTTTACAGATTTTATTTATTTATTTGTCAGAGAGGGCACGCGAGAGCACAAGCAGGGGGAACAGTAGGTAGAGGGAGAAGCAGGCTCCCCGCTGAGCAGGGAGCCCCATGTGGAACTCCATCCCAGGACTCTGGGATCATGACCTGAGCTGAAGACAGACGCTTAACTGACTGAGTCACCCAGGCATCCTTGTACTGTATTTTAAATGCTTAGTTAAAAGAATGATATAAGCCCCTATTATGGTAGTATTTATCAGCCTCTTTCCTTTATGGGGCTTAACTTACTTTTTTTTTTTTTTTAAAGATTTTATTTATTTATTTGACAGAGAGAGACTCAGCGAGAGAGGGAACACAAGCAGGGGGAGTGGGAGAGGGAGAAGCAGGCCTCCCGCAGAGCAAGGAGCCCGATGTGGGGCTCGATCCCAGGACCCTGGGATCATGACCTGAGCTGAAGGCAGCCGCTTAATGACTGAGCCACCCAGGTGCCCCTAGGGCTTAACTTACTCTTCCCCCACTCCTCATACTATTATGTTTAATTATATTTATCAGATATTAGAAATCCCATATAGATTGGGTGGGCTATACATTTTAAAAATATATATTGTAAAATTTAGTAATGATTCTATCGGTTACTATCTATGAGCAAGGCACCTTTAATTCTACAGTTCAATAAAAATCCTGTCACTAACATTTCCCTAGCATATCACTTTTCAAGGTAAACTTTGAATAACAAATTCTTTGATCATTATTTTGCCAATTTGAAGTTTAGATTTTTTTTAAACTCCCAACATTTATTTATTTATTTATTTATTTATTTATTTATTTATTTATTTTGTTTTTGTTTTAAGAACAAAAGTCTTATTTATCATGATATGAAGATCCACCTAATATATTTATGGATCCTGTAAGAATTTGGTAAATCCTATTAACTGAGGTGTTTCAATTTCACAGGTAGGATATTGTTCACAAATCTAAACAAACCAAAAGGGAAATAAAAAAAATGTGTATTTCTAGGTGCGCCTGGGTGGCTTAGTCAGTTAAGCATCCAACTCTTGATTTTGGTTCAGGTCATGATCTCAGGGTCATGAGATGGAGCCCTGCGTGGGATCCATGCTGGGGATGGAACCTCCTTAAGGTTCTCTCGCTCCCTCTCCCCTTCTAAATAAATAAATAAATAAATAAATAAATAAATAAATAAATAAATAAATAGCTATTTCTAAAACTATTAGAATTTATCTCTGCAATGTAGTTAAAATGCATCCAATCTTCTCCATTCTCCTACTAGTAATGGAAGAAAGGCAGGCAGGGGCAAGGGCCTCAGTCCTCAGAGGAAACTACCCTTTAAAGGAAAAAGACCCCGTCCTGTTATTCTACACCACCCTGAAAGGAGCCCTCCACCCTTCCCGCATGTGAACAGCTCCCTGATAGGTAGATGCGTGCTGAGACAAAAACCTGATTGGGTGAGAGGTACATGGAGGCTTCATCAGATTAAAACAGCCGACCAACAATCTCATAAAAACCCCTAGATTTAGAAACTCTGAGGGCAACTCTTTTGGGGCCCCTCCCTCCTTGGGAGCTTTGTACTATCACCCAATAAACTTTGCTTTGCTGCCCACCACTCTTCCTCTGGTCTACCTCTTCGTTCTTCCAAGCGGCATGACCAAGAACTGTGGGCACTAAAGAAAAATAAATCCTGAAACACTAGTTCAAGCACTAACTTTTTCCCCCTGAATTATTGCCTCACCTGGTCTTCCTCCTCTCAGTGTCTCCTTATTTCAATCTCTGTCACATTAACATTACAGGCAGTTGATTATGTAAAGTCTCAGCTAAAAAAAATCTTCACTGCCCCAGCTCCTGAAAGACTAAACAGTCTTGCATGGAAAGCAAGGTGATCTACATTTTGACCCCATCCCATCTTCTTGACTTCATTTCCCTATATGTTTCAAACCATGCACTACAATTTAGGTACTCAAACTTCCTGGGGGGTATGAAGTGAATTCCCTTGCCTTCTGCATATTGTGCTAGTGCTGGGAATTTCTTCCCCCTCACCCCCACCCCCAACCCCACCCCGCCGCACCCTCTCAACCTTCTCAAATTCTTTCACTGATAGGCAGGAAAACTAGTCTGCAAAATCTGTTGTGTCTATTCATTTATCTAATGGCAAATCATTTATCTAATGGCTAAGTAGATTTCCTGATTCTCCTCCCAATTCTGGCTGAAACACAAGGTTGAAATGAGTGACCCTTTCAGCTAAAGGAAGAATAAAGTCTTACTTGAGGACTCATCAAATATCACTGAAATCGTCACAAGCTCTCTTTTATCCCGTGGCCCCATGCATATTTATGTTCTTACCCATGTATTTTTCCTCCCAGTCATGTCGACACCCATGATGGATCGGGAACATTATTTGATTGTACTGGTCACAAATTCCATCCCTCCTCATTGGTCTGGAGAAGAATCCTGTGCATTCTAGTAACAATTCAGACGAATGAAATAATTTTTAAAGTGTAGTTAGTAAAGAAAAAGACTTTTGAGTTCTGGGAGGAGGCAGAGATGAAGATTTTAAGTAAGGAAACAGGAAATAGCACCTACCTCTCTTTTTATTCTCTGGCTTCCTGAGACTAGGAAAAATTATTAATGAGACATTTGATCCCCAACAGTTATTAGTGTGGTATTAGCTTTAGTAAGTTAACGCGTGTATAAAATACTACTCAGAAAATGTTCCTCTCCAAATTCAACCCCCACATCCCTCTCAAAAAAACCCACAACAAACAAAAAAACAAAAAAAACAACAAAAACAAAAAAACAGAAAACCCAGAATGGAATGGAAAAATTTGAATGTCTAGAGGAAAGTTTAAATGTATCCACTTCCTCATATTGGCCATGACCTTACAGTCTTTTGAGTTGCACCCAGGGTCATTGTCCTTCATTAGTCTATGGAGAATAATTGAGCCCAGTGCCTGGGAGTTTTCTAAGTGGGGAAAAAAATAAATAGATGTTTTGTATTTGTAAGATGCTTAGTTTTTAAATAGATTATTTCTAAATCTGTGGGAAATGTTCGGTTTCAAATTTCAGTTGCAGCAAGATGAACTAAGAAAAGAGATGCTCTTCCTTGGGTGCCTTAATAAATTGCTTCTAAAACTTAATTCTTTTGGATACTCTGTTACATAATAGTTTCTTACTACTCAATGCTTTTAACAGTAATAATGTTCTTCTGGGTAAAATGTTTTCATTGTTTGTATTTATCACAATTCCTTTTGAATTAGGCATTAAAGTAACTAGAGTAAGGCCCAGATAGAGAATTGCTTGTGTCCTTTGGTGTTCCTTTTGGGGAAAAAAAAAAAATCACCTCATGAGACTACAAGGATTTTTTATCTTAAATACTGTTTATTTCAGTTTGTGTACTTTTAAAACCTCTGTCATGGTATCTTTTGACAG
The DNA here is from genome assembly GCF_037043125.1 of Eumetopias jubatus. NCBI lineage: Eukaryota > Metazoa > Chordata > Mammalia > Carnivora > Otariidae > Eumetopias > Eumetopias jubatus. Next base: position 95,698,243 of record NW_028274812.1, read on the forward strand.
AACAGTGAGTGCTCAAGTTTGGCTGCTATCTGGTTAGGAAATGAGACTGTATCATTCTCTGCTGTCACGGGCTTCCTGACCAGTTCTGAATTATTCCTTGGTTTATAAGCTCCCTCTGCCATCAAATTCTCTGTTTGGCTTTTCTAATCTAATAGGCACTAGCCTTCGTGGCTCTTGAAAAACCTGACCCAGCCCGAGCCCCCAGCTCTGACTGCCCTCATCCCCGGGGGGGGGGGGGGTCCTTTCCCCTTATCTCTTTGGAATTCAACCTCTTTCTCTGAACAAATGAGTCACGTTTATCTAAACCTTACCTTTCAACTCTTCCTCCCCACCCCCTTCTTTTTCTGCGTATGTTTGGGACCTCTGGAAATCTGAGCCTGGGGAGAAGAAAAACAAATATGCTGAACTTTTCCTAAGAATGCCTCAGCCCTTACCCTTTCTGTGCCTCTGCAGCGGACACACAGCCTGCATATCCATTTCACACAGTTCCTTCTCCCCGGAGCTCTTTTATTCCAAAGTAAAGTGAAGAATTTATAGTCATCTGGTGAATTCCAACATAGTAATTCAATTGCTAAATAGAAATTTGACTGCTTCATATCTTGGCTGGGCTTATCTTATCGATCAATATTGTTAATTACATTAGTAACAATGATCACTATCAACTGATCTTTTTTTTACGTGCCTAGCGCTGAGCTAAGTTGTTTACAGAGTAGTTCTATGAGAAACCTAGATTTATCAAATAATAATCACCTCTTCATTTAGATGATACTGTGTTTTATGAATCATGCTGCAGACAGTCAATAAAACACGTTTAGGATTGGGGCCCTCGGATCAGAGACCTGGGTTCAATTCTGTGTCTGCCAAATTGTACATGTATGACCTTGCTTAAGCTATTTAACACTGTTTGATCCAGCAAATATTTTTGAAAATATACATGCCATTGTTTATTTTTAAATTAACTTAAAATTTAAAGTTGTTTGTTGAATGTGTAAGTTTCAGAACTTAAGCTACATCATTTATTCAAAGAAATGATAATATCTAATTCATAGAGATATTGTGGAGAGTAAATAAGATTATATATGCAAAACACGTAGCTTAGTGCTTGGCACACGGCAGTAGTCAATAAACTGTAGTTACCTCCCCCTACCTCAGCAGTTGTCAATCTGCTAAATTGTCAGGAACCTGCCAGAATCTCATTCTTCGTGTATCACAGTATTTTATCAAAAATATCTAGCATTAAACTGCCTAGGATAGAAAAAATGTGAAGTTATAATAAAATGAAAAAAATAATTCAGATATATATTCAATCATTCTTAAAGCAATGTCTAAATGTATACTTTTCCATTTTATTTTTTATTCTTCAGATAGAATCATTATTCTATCCAATGAAATAAGTGGTTAGTCATGGGTCTGATTCTCTCCTTTCAGGTAAAATTTAAAAGGCAAAGGCATTCAAGATGTGGTATAGCTACTGGCTAGTCCCTCAGAGTGCTGACATTTTCAGAACACAATAGAAGAAGGGCATTATAAGCTTAGAAAATTTTGAGAAGAGTAGCCTGAGAGAGTACAATACATGCTGATTTATAATGATATCAGGCAGCCCTAATCTGTCAAAGAACAAATATAAGGAAGCAGTTCTATTATTTTTGGCATCCTACATGTAATTATTAAGATTAGGTCCAAATCTTTAGCACTGAGTTCAAATTTCCAGCCTGCTTTCATATTTTTCGGTATTTTTCCATGCAGCACACCCAGGCGGGACCCTTTGCTCCTCCAGGAACATACTATACAAGTTGATGCTTTTGAAACTTTGTTTATGTGAGGCATTGGGTTAAGATTGCCACCTCTTTTCTTACCCTCCCTGCCTCCCCCCCAAGTTGTCCTCCATCAACAGTCCACTCACCTTTCAAATCTTAAGTCAGGGTTGCAACCTCTGCTTTTCCATTTCTCCTCAGCAATCCCGATCCTCATGTTTCCACAGCAGTTCTGTCAGCATCTCTAGCATAGCATTTGTTTGAGTCTCTCTTTTCCCATGATTTTTAATTTTTTTTTAAAAGATTTTATTTATTTATTAGAGAGACAGAGAGAGAACACAAGCAGGGGGAGGGGCAGAGGGAGAAGCAGGCTTCCCGCCGAGCAGGGAGCCCGAGGCGGGGCTCGATCCCAGGAGCCCCGGGGGATCGTGACCTCAGCGGAAGGCAGACGCTTAACCGGCTGAGCCGCCTGGGCGCCCCCTTATGCTGTTTTTTTTTTTTTTTTTTTTTTTTAAATCGAAAACCTGAGTAGATTATCAGCTTGAAAGAAATTAAATCATTAATCTCTCCACAAAGAAAATATCAGATCTAGGCAATTTTATGAGTGAGTTCTATAAACTTTTAAAGGAATGGATCATTTCAGTCATATAACATTTTCAGACAAAGGAAAACCAGGGAATGCTCCCTTACTCGTTGTATAACTAACCTTGATATCAAGATTAGATATAGGAAACAAAGAAAAGTTAGTTATGGACCAATCTACTCCTGAACATATACGCAAAAAAAATCCTAAGCAAAATATTGGCAAACTGAATTCAGATGATATGCAAAAAATATAAACTGAAATTCTTACATTCCAGAAATTCAATTTACCTTGACATTAGAAAGTCTGTTAATGAACTTGCCCCATTACCAGATTAAGGAAGGGAAAAATCTAGATGCTTTTCTCAATAGAAGTACATAAATTATTTGATAAGATTCAAAACACATTGATGATTTAAAAGAAAAAAGATCTTAGCAAATTGGGAATAGAAGATTGTATATACTGACAGCCTAGAGCAAATATTGAACTTAATGGGAAAATGTTAGACACATTTGTTTTTGAATCAGGAATAAGAGGAATGCCCAGTGTCACTGTTTATATTCAACATTGTGTAAGATCTCTAGGTTGTAAATGTAATTGTACATGATAGTTCCCACTTAGAGGACCACATGTCCTTGCCAAGATCTGGTAACTGAGGTGTTCCAAGGGGGGACAAACCAGACAAACCCGACCACGTTGTATTGAGTATCTTTTCCTACCTCAGTTTCCCCATGGGTATCAAATGTCTAGCACTTTGCTGTGCCCTATGGCAGCTGTCATGTACATGTGGCTGTTCAGCATTGAAATGTGGCTAGTCTGCATGGAAATGCACTGTAAGTATAAAATAAAACACTATATTTCAAAGACTAAAAAATGCAAAATATCTTACTAGTAATTTTTGGATAACATGAAATACTAACATGTTGGATATATTATTACAATTAATTTTATTAGTTTCACTGTACCTTTTAAAATTGTAGCCACTAGATGGGGCGCCTGGGTGGGTCAGTCATTAAGCATCTGCCTTTGGCTCAGGTCATGATCCCAGGGTCCTGGGATCGAGCCCCGCATGGGACTCCCTGCTCAGTGGGAAGCCTGCTTCTCCCTCTTCCCACTCCCCCCCTGCTTGTGTTCCTGCTCTCACTAACTCTCTCTCTCTGTCAAATAAATAAATAAAATCTTTAAAAAAATAAAATAAAATTGTAGCTACTAGAAAATTTGAAATTATGTATGCAGGTCACTGAGTTGCATTATATTTCTAGTGGGCAGCTCTGGTCTAGAATGAATCCACATTGAACGATGGTAGGGGTGGAGATTGCAGAAATGCTGGCAGGATGGAGGAAAAACCCAGCTCTCCCTCTGTACTAGGCAGCAGGCATCACGCCTGAGAGGCCCCAGCTCTACAATGAGAAGACAGAGCTGGAGACACAGGAGTTGTCCAGTGGAGGATTTCTGGTTCCCATTGGGGTTGCTGAATTGGTACCACCATGGCTGCCTCAGATTTCAGCCAGTGGGGGGACTGTAGTGGGGCCATGACTGTCATCTCTGGTGACTGCCATCAACATCTTACATTTGGTGCTGGACCTTAGGCTGGAGCAATAATGTCCTGCTATTAATAACTTCCTGTCTCTCTCATTAGACTATCATTAGACTGTTAGTATCATTGTTATTTGTGTATATTGAATTCATTTTTTTTAAACTGATTTTTACGGTTCTGAGTAAGGCTTTGTACATATGATCTACGAAATTCCAAAATAATAATAATAATAATAATAATTAATAATAGAGGCATTTGAATGTCTCAGTTACTGAATAGATACTAAAATAATTTCATTTTTTTGCAACTGCTTTTTTCTTGACTCTTCTTGTGCTCATGCTGCTAACAAATGGATTCAGGTATTTACTGGTATCCTTGAACATGTACTGTATAAGGAAAGCTCATTTAGGGCTGAGAGATACGTGAGCCATATTCTCTATCTTTAAGCTGTTTACTCTCTCACAAGAGAGTTAAACACACCAATAACTTCAGCACAAACTGTGTGTGAACATTGTGATAGGAGCTGTCAGAATTCAAGACCGTCGGATTGGGAAAGTGGGATCCCTTCTACTTGGGGAGATCAAAAGCAAATATCATTGTTGAGATGATGTCTGGACTGAGTCTTAGATGGTGAGTGGAATTTGGAAAAGGGGGGAGGATATTATCTCTAGGCAGAGGGAAAGGCATGACAAATGGTAGAGTCTTGTAAAAAATGAACTGTATGAGCTGAGCAATAATTTTGAGGGTTTTTTTTCCTCCAGAAGTAAAAGTTGTGTTTGTTTTATGTGATAGGCAATAGGAAAGTACTGAAAAAAATGTGAAGTTGTATGAGGTGATCAAAGCAGTACTTTAGTAAGATAATGTAAACTTGTTGTGTAAGGTGAATTAAGGAAGGTTAAGAAGGTATTACACTTCAGAAGAGTGTTAGTAGGGCAATGAAATAAGCAATGTGAAAACTGCTTCCCAGACAAAATTGACAGAATTTAGCAAATGATGGTGATACAGGTGATGTAGAGAATGAAGGGATTATAACCAGGGATCTGAGACTAATATGCTGACTAGTGAAAAAATGATGTTTTGCAATTGTAAATGCAACCAACGCTCCAATTTAACGTTTCCTTCAGTAGCAAACCTATCTCTCCCCTTCTTTTACACTTCAGATTTTTTGTAAAATAGTTGTCTTCACTCACTATTTCATTTTCCACACACTTTGAAATCTGTTTTCCATCAAGGACACCCCACCAATTTTTTTTAGGTAAAGGTCTTTGAAGATCAATCCATGGCTTAATACAACAGGCAATTTCTATTCCTTATCTTACTTGACCTCACTGAGCTATTTGAGAATGGTAATTAATCCATGCTTTTGAACTCTCTGGTATCTTGGGTTCTGTGACACCACTATCTCTTTGTTTCTTTTCCCACATATGTGGCTCTTTAAAGAGCAGTGCTTCCTTAACCTGTTTCATAAACCTTGATGCTTCTAACCTTCTATTTTCAGACCTTAGATCTCATTACTCTACACTTGCATGCCCATGGTTTCACTCGTCATTTCCACTGTTTTTTAGATGAGAATTTATTGAGCACCTATCTTTCTCAGGCATTCTGCTGATGAATCCCAAATCCACATCACCATCTGTAGCTCAGCCCTTCCTCCTGAACTCCAGATCCCAGATGCCTGTCTGCCTGCTTGAGTTAATCTCTTGATTGTCTCCCAGGCTCTTCAAAGATAGCGTTCTCCACTCTGATCCTTCCACAGTCCTGCTTTTATTCCTCTATCTTTTTTCTTGTGAATGGTGATATCATCCATCCAGTTAACCCAATTAGAATCCTGGGAACCATGCCTGACTCTGCATTTCAGTCAATGATAGTATGGATAGAAACCAAAGGCCAGAGACCAGATGCCTTCCTTTCATGACATAGAATTAAATATCCCCTGCAAAAATGGGAGTACAAGGAAGGAAAATTTTGAGTAGAAAGCATTTAAATTAGAAATAACCATGTTTCCATAGTATTGGTTAAGGTATGATAATAGAGATTAAAAATTGAGACAAGTGAATTGTAGAAAATGAATGTTAAAAGTTTTGCCCACCTGAGTGTATGGCTTAACATTATGGCTTAAATTTGTTCAATTACAATATACTTCTTAACGTTTTTCAAGAGGTTTCTCATAACCTTTAGGATAAAGGCTCAAAACTATAGCATGGGATCCGAGACCATTTATAAATCTGGGTCATCCTTAGCTCTCCAGCCTTATCCCTGGCTACAAGCATCTTTGCATCCTACTCTTGAATATACATGCTTTTTATGACCTCTAGGACTCTATTTGCTCTTACATTTTCCTAGAACATTCTTCAGCCAGGGTCCATATGGTTCTCATTAATTAATTAATTAATTCATAAACATTCACTCAACAGCTAACCACGTACATAGCATTATCTAGAACTGAAATCCCCAAAATGAAAAAGCAAAAACCCCTACTTTAAAGGAGCTCCTTATCTATTGGAGGAGGCAGGCACAAGAGATAAGGGTATTGATAATAAGGACATTGATAGAAATCTATTACAGGTGGTGTCCCTGGAATTGAGGGAAAGGTCTGGGTAACCTTTTTTTAAGAAGTGAGCATATGTGAGCAGCCCATGGTATTCTTCCAATTTTTAATGATCAGGAATTATTTTCCCATGTTTAGAAAAAATCTTCCTCTCTGTAGTTGATCCTGGTTCTTCAGTAATATTCTAAATGAGTATGAAGTTTTAAAGTGGAGAAATTTGGAAAGATAAAATGGTTTTAGCTCCACTCTGGCCCTGCTGAATCAGGATCTTCAGTTGAAGTCCAGGCACTTTGATTTTGAAAAACAGTTCTAGAGGTCATAGTGATGTATATACAAGGTCAAGGACTATTGTTAAATAATCTCAAAGAAAAAATGAACATGAACTCTTTTAGTAATTTGTGTTCTGTTTCGAACACAGCAGCTTAGAGACCATCCCTTCAGAAATTCTTCTAGGATCATCTTCAGTCTGAGATAGGCACCAAGAGCAATCTGGGCTAAGTTCTATCAAAGGACACTAAATTGTGTATTTCTATCTTTTCCACCAGACCTAAAGGTAGAAACTATGTTATTTGCTAGGGGTAGAAACTATCTTATATCTTAGTATTACCAGGTCTTCTACAGTATCAGAGTAGAGAACACTTAATAGATAATGACTATAATGTAGAATACTTAACAGATTGTGACTGTTAATGGAATAAAGGGTACTCAGGTCCTGAAGGAGAACAAATAAATTTCATTTTGCATGTATTGAGACCAAAGTGCCATAAGTTTATTCAGTTTTAAGTACTCAACAAGCAACTAGAAATGTGGGTCTGGAAGTGAGAAATAAGTCAGAACTAAAAATCTTAGTTTGGTAATAATCTTCATGATGATATTAATTGAAGCCATAAAAAAATAGACATTATCTGGGAAAAGTGAGTCTAAAAGAGGACAAATCACAGAAGTTTGGAGGGATATATATGTATATATTATTTATACATACATTATAAAAATTATAACTAATTACATATATATATACACATATATATTTAGTGGGGCAGTAGAAGATGAAAAAGTAATGAAAAAGACACATCAGAAGCTTTCCTAAATATACAAAGGGAAAGAGAATCAGCGGCATATAATTGAACAGATGATAAGGTGTCATGGTGAAATATGGGTTGACATTAAATATTGCAATTACAGTGTCAAAGGCTGTTGGGATATATCAGAAAAGTCATGAATGGAGGAAATCCATTTTATAGTATAAGTAGGTTATCAGAGTTGACATGTAAAGAAACAGTTTCAGCTCTAGGTGGTGGGAACAAAATTTTAATACTAGTACTTGACAAAATGCATAATGATAACAAAGTGGAAGTTTGGATAGGAGAGAGATTGAATGATGATTTGAGGGATTGGTAGGTGACCACAAGATTTTGTATTATACTGAGACCATTGTATATTTGGAAGGAATGTATATTTGTCCAGTGGCTGACAAAGGCAGATGGTGGGAAACATTAAAAAGGGAATTGGTGATAGAAGATCATCTTAGGCAAAGTAGGATACAGTAACGAATCTTTGCAAGCGTAGGAGATGGGAGAGGTTCAATATAACTTTTTGCATGACACAGGAAAGGCAAAGAAAATGGATGGGGATGCAGAATCATTTTAAGACAGGGGAATTAATTTCAGGTTTGTGAAGAATTCTCAATAAATTATGACATCAGCTGAAGAGGGTATTGAATTGGGATGGGAAGCTGAGGTTACTAGGTTAGCCTGGAGAAGCCACTGTAAAGATAGTAGTCAACAACCTGGTAATAGTAATAAATGCCTTGTGGTGTAGTGAGGAGGGCCCAGCTGCTACAGCATGACTCTGTGAACACATTCACTTGGCAGGACCTAAAGAAATAGATCTGTGAGATGGGAATGTTAAAAATTTAAGGAGATGAGGAATTCAGAGACTTTATGAAGGACAGTTCTGAAGCAAGTGATCATTTGGACTATGATGAGTAAGACAACAGTGAGTGAATGGATTGAGATATATGGTATAGGGATCAAAGGTAAATAAAGGAATACTAGGTTTAGTAGCTGTGAGGGTAACAGAGTAAAACACACAGGGTAACAGGCAATAGTAGTGAAAGGAGAGTACTTTTGTTATTGAGTATTTTTCCATGTTTTCGCTCCTCTAGCGGCCCGTATAGAAGTCTTATCATTAGATTCTGTGTGATTCCTAGACTTTTTGATTTCATAAGCCAATAAAATTTCTAATTTTACTGACATAAACTTGCCAGCTTTCAAAATTTTTATGTATTCTTAACAATTAAGGACAATAAAAAAGTCCCTGCCCTCTGCTAACACTCTAATGTGCTAGCATAAAGTGTACTTTAATATTATGAAAAAGCAAGAAAGGCAAAATCTCAGAATAAAAAAATACAATCAGTCTTTCTCAAGAAAGCACATCTTGCAATTATATTAATGCCTGTGCTTAAAATGATATATACACACGCATAAGCATCTATCCATCTATCAATTTATTGATGTATCTTTATTGTTGTATCATCATTACTCTGGCTAATGTTTTGTTTATTTTGTCATAAAAACCTTGCCATGGACTGGTTCTAGACTGGTAACCAGAATTTGGGTTCTGAGAAAGTGATATTTCATACAAATTCTGAAAGGATGGGCATAATTTCATTGCAGAGGTATATTCCAGAAGAGTAATCCAAGTAGAAGGATCAGCAGGGTGAACACCCTCTGGCAAGAGAGAGTGTGGCCAGTTTGAGGAACGGAGAGCATGTGAACATGACTGAAAAAGACAGAGGCTGGTATAAGATGAAAATGTAGAACTGAGCCAGAAAAGAGAGCGAGGAGTCCGGAGGAGAGGTTGAGGGTGAAATGGTCAGAATGTGTTCTTCTCATTGACTGCCCATTTCCTGCACCACTAGCTACCTTTTCCAACCACTCTGGGAATTTGAATGGTGGGAGGCAGGGGAGTATATGGGGTCCAGGAGTGTCCTCAAAAATTCATGTCCACTCAGAACCTCAGAATGCCTCTTTAGTTGGAAACAGTGTCCTTGTAGATGTACTTCATTGTAATGAGGTCATACTGGATAAATCTAATATGACCAGTATCCTTATTAAAGAAGAGAGACAGACACACAAGGGAGAAAGACGTGTGAGGAGGGAGGGAGTTATTGGAGGGATATATCTATAAATCAAGGAACTCCAAGGATTACTGACAACCAGGAGAAGTTGGAAGAGGCAAAGAAGAATCCTCCCCCTGCAGACTTTAGAGAGAGCAATGGCCTTGATTTTAGACCTCTAGCCTTCAGAACCATGTTGTGTGCATTGTTGTAAACCACCCAGTTTGAGGTAATCTGTTATGGCAGCTTCAGGTAACTAATGTAGGGAAGTAAGAGCAGCAGGTTGCAAGTTTCCATCTCTGGGCCTACAGATGTTCAGCATGGACCCTTTTCTTTTGTAAAGCACATCTGTGCATTATTTAGACATGCTGCTACTCTCCATAACCAGACACCTCTCACTTACTATCTTGATGTAGGTGATGCTTTCACTTGTGGTTTCTTTCTTTTGTAGGCTCTAAGAAGCCCGGGTGGTTTTAACTTCTACTGACTGTAGCCAGGTCACTCCTTAGGTAACCTTTGTGGGCGAGGCTCTAACACAGCTCAGCACACTGACTTTCCCCCCTTTGTGGCCCAAATCTGGTCTATGGAAAACCCTCAAAATATCTTTTGCTTTATATCAACTTCCGGGAATACAAGCCCATCTCAAATCAGCCACCTCCCTTTGCTCATCCTCAGAGGGGTTAGCCTGCAGTTTCTTGCTTTTACATTTTCTAGGTCATAGTAGAAGACCAGCCACTGCAACTCCCGGCTCTAAGGCATACATGTCCATATTCTCTGAGGGGGGTCCCTGAAATTCTTGTAATTAAGTTTGATGTTAGAGGCAGAAACCCTCCCCAGTTCTCTCCCTGGAAAAGGAGGAGGAATTCACAACACACCAGCAGTTCTTCCTACTTTGATCCTTGTCGATTCCTGAGGTGAAGGACTTATGGGATTTTTAACTTGTTTTTATAAACCTCCTTTGAAAATTTTTATGTTTGTTTAGCACTTCTTGTTGATGTCTGATATCTGCCATTTTAAGGTTTTGGTTAAAACTTCCACCTTAACATCTTTTTCCTTTTGATCCGTGTTTAATGCTTGCTTGTTCCTTAGACAGCTACTTCTGTGAGAGCAGACACTTTTTTTCTGATAAATGTATTCTTAGTACCAACCTAAAGGTCTAACTTACGGTAAAACAATAAATAAACTATTTATGATATGAATAGATGAATGCAATTATAGAATAAACATGTTTCCCTGGTGCTAAATTTTATTTTGTTTTTTATTTTTTTAAAAAAGATTTAGTTATTTTAGAGAGAGAGAAAGAGAGAGAGTGTGTGAGTAGGGGGAGGGGCAGAGGGAGAGAATCTTTAGGCAGACTCCCTGCTGAGTGTGGAGCCTGTCCTGGGGCTCGATCCCATGACCCATGAGATCATGATCTGAGCCAAAACCAAGAGTCGGATGCTTGACTGACCGAGCCACCCGGGTGCCCCCCAGTACTAAATTTTAAAATAAAAATGTTATGTGATGTTTTAAATAGGGACATATTTAGAGATGGGACAGTATTTTCAACATTAGCATTATGGAAGTTCTAAGCTAACATTCTAAGCTTACTTTATACTCTATCCTTAGATTAAATTTTCTCAAGAATTGCACAGATGGCATGCCTCTTAGATTATCTTTTTTAAATAGCTTGTTTCTTAGCCGCTTTTTAAAACAGAAAACAGATTTTGATACTAATTTCTTTGATGAGTAACAAACGATATCTCTAGCTCTTTCCACCACCTTTCTGTGCCGCCGTAATAGCACGCTTGTGCTGGCAGATGCTCTCCAGAGCATTAACAGTGCCATAGAGAGAGGACAGCACCAGGTTCTTATTAGGCCATGGTTCCATTTCCAACTGTGTGAAGCTCATGGACAGGTTAAACAAGTGTGGAGTGATTAGCCCCAGATTTGATGCACAACTCAAAAAGATTTAGAAAAATGGCAGAATAATCTGCTCCTGTCCTGCCAATTTAGTTTTATGGTACTGACAACCTCACTGGCATCATGGACCATGAAGAAGCAAAATGAAAACACACAGGAGGGAAAATCCTGGCATTCTTTCTCTAGGGATGTAATACATACGTGTGAATAAAATGCTTCAATTAAAAAAATTGTAAATATCTCTGGAGTTGATTGACGGCAGATCCATATTCTTTAGAAACTGGATATCGAGTGATATTATTTAACATTCCAATATAAATGTTGAGATACTGATACCAATAATTTTCCTAAATTAAAGGAAATATTACTCATGTAAGAATCAATTTGAATGCAATCTGTATCAAAATACCAAGAACATTTTTCACAGAACTAGAACAAATAAAACAAAAATGTGTATGGAACCACAAAAGACCCTGAATGGCCAAAGCAACCTTGAGGAAAAAAAAAAAAAAAAAAAACCAAAAAACAAAGCTGGAGGTATTGCAATTTCAGATTTCAAGATATACTACAAAGCCATGGTAATCAAAATAGTATGATTAACTGGTATGAAAATAGGCACATACATCAATGGAACAGAATAGAGAGCCCAGAAACAAACCTATGCTTATATGGCCAATTTATGACAAAGGAAGCACGAATATACAATGGGGCAATGGCAATCTCTTCAATAAATGATTTTGTGAAAACTGGATAGCTACGTGATAAAGAGTGAAATTGGATCACTTCTTGGATCACTACCACACGCAAAAATAAACTCAAAATTAAAGATCTAAATGTGAGACCTGAAACAATAAAAATCCTAGAAGAGAGCACAAGCAGGAAGCAAGGAAAACAAAAGCAAAAATAAACTATTGGGAATGTATCAAAATAAGAAACTTTTATGCAGCAAAAGAAACCATCAACAAAACAAAAAGGCAACCTATTGAATGGGAGAAGATATTTGCAAATGATGACTCCAATAAGTGGTTAATACTTAGAGTATAGAAATTACTTATACAGCTCAACCCCAAATAAACAATCTGATTAAAAAATGGGCAGAGAACCTAAATAGGCATTTTTCCAAAGAAGATAGAGATGGCCAATAGATGCATGAAAAGATGCTCATCACTTATCATCAGAGAAATGAAAATTAAAACCACAGTGAGATACCTCCTCACACCTATCAAAATGGCTAAAATAAAAAATGCAAAAATTGCAAGTATTGGCGAGGCTGTGAAAAAAGAACACTTGTGCACTGTTGGTGGGAATGCAAACTGGTATAGCCGCTGTGGAAAACAGTATGGAGGTTCCTCAAAACATTAAAAATAGAATTACTATATGATTTGATAATTCTACTGGATATTTACCCCAAGAAAATGAAAACATTAATTTAAACATTAATTCATTAATTCCTATGTTATTGTAGCATTATTTATAATAGCCAAGATAGAGAAGCAGCCCATGTCTATTGATAGATGAATGGTTAAGGAAGATGTGATGTTTGTGTGTGTGTGTGTATGTGTACACACACACACACACACACACACACACACACACACACACACACACTGGAATATTATGTAGCCATAGAAAAGGATGAGATCATACCATTTATGACAACATGGATGGACTTAGAGTGTATTATGCTAGGTGAAATAAGTCAACTAAGAAAGACAAATATCCTATGATTTCACTCATATGTGGAATCAAAAAAAAATGAAATAACAAGCAGAATCAGATCTATAAGTAGAACAAACTAACGGTGGCCAGAGAGATGGGGGATGGGCAAAATGGGGAAGTGAGAGGTATAGGATTTGAGTTATAGAATGAATAAGTCACAAGAATAAAAGGCACAGCATAGGGAATATAGTCAATGGTATTGTAATATGGTGACAGATGGTAGCTACGCTTGTGGTGAACATAACATAACATATAAAGAAGTTGAATTACTATGTTGTACATTTGAAACTAATAGCATTGTATGTAACTAATGTATTAATTAATGTATGTGAACAAATGTATTAACTACTATGTAAAATTAATGCATTAACTATACTCAAAAAATTAAAAAAAAAGAAACTATCTATTGCTACATAATAACCCCCAACTTTAGAAGCTTAAGACAACAAACATTTATTATTTTACACTTTCTGTGGGTCAAGAATGTTATTCCCATGGCTCAAGATCTATCATGAGGCTGCAGCTGTTGGCAGTACCTGTTGGTGGTACCTGTGATATCGTCCGGTGGTTTGATGGGGATGGATAGAGGGGAGAGGTTTGCTTCCACGATCGTTCATGTAGCTGTGGATAGGCCTCAGAAGATCTACGTTTAGGTTCACTCATGTGGTTGCTAGTAGGCCTCAATTTCTCGCCTCATAGGCTGTCTGAATGTCCTCACAACAGCATGGCTGGTGTTTCACAAGAGAGAGCCAGAGAGTGAGAAGGAGAGAGCAGACCAGATGGAAGCTACAATCCTTTTTTAACCTAATATTGGAAGAAAGATCCCATTCCTTCTGTATTTTACTCCTTAGAAGCAAGTCCGTAAGTTCAACCCACACTGAAGGTGGTGATTATTCAAGGGCATGAATACCAGGAAGCTATTTCTGAGGTTTGCCTATCACACTCGTGAGGACCTAAATTCTAGCAGAAGCTAGAATTTTCATGAGCAATTCAAATTTCTCCATCGTAGAATGTGTGAAACTTAACTTCAGTAGTTTGAAAGCCACACTTACTATTTGTCAACTTGCACATAAAAGTTTTTCTATGATTATTTCAAGCAATATTTGAAAGTACAGTAGTGGTGGATACTAGGATAGTGTGTCTTGAAATCGGTTTATAAATATTACACTGAGACAAACACCTACGTTTGTTGAAGAGAAAGCTGCCATAATGTTTTGCAGAGATACTCAATGCTTCATTTTCCTATATCTTCCTCTTTATTTTTTTGTAATATATATATATATTGGTAAGCTTCCTAGATCTTCTAGTTTAATTTTTCTTTCAGCTGTGTCCAGTGGTTGTTTAAATCATTGACTTTTTTTTAATTTTGGTGATTATATTTTTTATTTCTATTAATTTATTTTTCAAATCTTCTTTTTTTTCACCCAATGTCCTGGTGTGTTTATGTGTGTGTGTGTGTGTGTATGTGTGTGTGTGTGAGTGTGTGTGTATATATGTATGTGTGCGTGTGTGCGTGTGCGTGTGTGTATATGTGTGTGTGCGTGTGTGTGTATATATATGTGTGTGTGTGTGTGTGTGTGTGTGTGTGTTTTAATTATGGTTTCTAGTTCTTCTGTTGTGTCTTTAACTATTTTAAGCATGGTTTTTAAAATAGTCTTCTTCAGATGATTTCATTGCCTCCAGTTTTGGGATGTGTTATACTACTTGTTTTATTTGATGACTCCTGCTTATGTTAAAGCCTTTATTTATATGGTTTGTAGTTTTTGATTTTGAACTTCTCTTCAATAAGCATTTTACCACCTATTGGAGTTCTGTGAACCGTAGGTTGTTGAAGGGATGCTATGTACTCAAAGCATGTACTCATGTTTGTTCAATTGGTTTAGGACTAGTTTTTAATTTGTAGACTTGAGGATTCTACTACCATCCTGAAAGACTACCATGAAGTCTTTGGTTTTCATCTTTAAAAAAGAATTTGATTTTTTCCCCTTAGATCCTCAGGCTAAATTAAATATCCTTGTTATTTCCCCAGACTTCCCCAAGTGTAGTGATGCTATTGCTCCCCTCTCCCATTCAGGAGTCACTCTTTGAGTCTTTTAGCTTTTTATAGGGATCTCAGGTTCTACATATAACCTCACAAAGTCCTAAGGTCATGTTCATATCCCAAATGGATATTTAATCTTCAGTCCTGAGAAATGAGGCTTTACCTGAGCCTGATAACCCCTTGAACATCTACTGTGTCACTTTCAAATCTCTGATTTTACATTTCTTCTTTGTTGCTAGCACCTAAGATTTTCTACATCTTTTATTTAAATTATATATATATATATTTTTTCTTATTATCTTGATTCTATGTTATTTACTGTTATTCTACTTTTATAGCCTGAGGGGCTGTTTATCAGTAGAATCAACCAGGTTGTGGGAACTAGACTGAAAAAAAAATTGTATAATTTGCTGTTCAACTAGTTCCTTTATCTTATTTATTAAGGGGCTGTCTATTCTCCCACTTTTAATTTTCCTTATTTTGTTTTGTCTGCATACTTAGACATCATAACCTCAGATCTTGCCCTAAATGAAATCTATGTTTATATATAGCCCTTCATTTCTTCTCACCCACCAATTACTCCCTGTATGTGTCTAGGCACCTACTGTATCATTTTTTTTTTACTCTATAATTTAAAACTATACATAAAACACTTCTGGGGTGAGAAGGCATAAATCCTTCTAGCTGAAAGAAATGCAATTAGTGCTTTGGGGAATTAGAGTGTGTCATTGCAAAATCCTGTTCTGTAAGGTAGTGCTGTGGTTTGGTATAAAGAGAAGTAATAGAAATGTTCACAACAGAGCCCTAGGATATAAAAGTCCCTTTGTGTTTTTCATTATGAGGTCATTACCCGCCCTTCTTTACAAAATAAACAGGAAGAATTGTTTCCAGGTACTAAAGTTCAAGAGTTTGGGGACAGACTTACAAAATGAAAACTGAAATACTTAAAGAACTACAATTGAGAAACAAAAATTTAAAGATGGATATTTTCATATCAACAGAGGTAGGATTACTATTTCTAAAAGCTGCAAGTATGTCTAAATATTTTCATTGAAAAACCCTACAGTAAACGTCTGCAAGTTTACAATTTAAGTAACCAAAAGGTGGCAGTGTTCCATTTGGTTTTCTTTGGAACCTCATTTGCTAGAGGTATAATTTAGACATGTATTCTGCCTCTAATTTGCTTTTAAAACAATATTAAGTAATATTGCTATTATCACATGTGCCAAAACATAATTATGGTTGAGAAGACAAATATTTTTGACAATAGGAGCTTGAAAGGATTAATTGTATAGAACACTTTAATTTGAACAGCCCCAAAAGAGACATTTTCAAAATTAGTATATGCGTGTCTCACATCTAAGATATTTTATCTATTGTTAGATTATCTCTTTAGTGTTCTACTCTGTCTTGACTACTGATTGATATGTTTCATAACACTATGCAAGCATTGAATTATTTTCAGGTCTCACTAGTAAATGAGGAAACAATGTGGATTTTGTGTTCCTAGCAGATAATATATTTTCATCAGTACGACTAAAAGTTTTCTTCAGGGAGCAAATAAATATTTATGGCCATTGATGAGTAGGCTGGAAATCGATACAAATATATCCTTAAACTGGTAGTATTACAATGAAAGCTAAAATCAATGACTAAAAAAGATTTCAATCCCCAATTTTAAATCTGTTCCAAAATCTTAAATGAAAGCTTACTTGAGGCAAAAATTCTCTTTTACAAGTATATCCTGGCAAGAACTGACCTAACAGTCAATTATTATAAACAAAGTCCAGGTTTCTTAATTAAAATACAAAATATTGGCTCGCCTGCTTAGCCTGAAAGAAGTTATGTCTTGAGGAGACTGCAATTATGGTGGCGCCTTCTAGTGCCACTGATGGTCAGGGCCTGTCAGTGTTTGTATAAAACCCCATTTTTTTTTTTTTTGTTTTTTTTTTTTAGCTTTGCAACAGTGCTGGGGATTGTTACTTCATTAGCTAAAAACTGGCATCAGAATTCTAGAACAGAAGTTGAGGGATTTTGTTTTGAGTTTGGTCTGAACACCAAAAGAGTTTCATTTTTATTCTCATAAATGTGGGAAAAAGTAAAGTCTTCCATTTATTATGGTTACATTTTTGGACTTGGAGATTTTATCTCCATCGGCCTACTATATATAAAAGTCAGAATTGACCATATTTGGCGAATAAAACTAAATACAAATTAGTGAACCATTCATGGCACTTTTAATTTTAAAACAACTTTTACAGAAAGCCTTTTTGTGTTTGAATGATCCTCTTTTTAGCTGGTGAACCAAAATTTGTTTTTATGACTGATTTTATCAAAATGAATAAAAATTGATTTTTCAGTTATCTGTGTTAGTGGCAGGGACTTTTTAAAGGGGTTTATTCATTCCTTCAAACCTCCTTTACCACCTAACCTGGGAAAAAAGTCTAGGATAGAACAGTTTGACGAGTTTTTTTTTTCTTTTTAAGATTTTTAATTTTTTTTATTAGAGAGAGAGCACAAGCAGGGGGAGTGGCAGGCAGAGGGAGAGGAAGAAGCAGGCTCCCTGCTCAGCAGGGAGCCCGATGTGGGGCTTGACCCTGGGATCACTACTTGAGCCGAAGGCAGACACTTAACCATCTGAGCCACCCAGGCGCTCCAGGTTTGACGAGTTTTAATTTCATCTTTTGTAGTCCCTTACCGTCCAATGGAAAGAATGAAAATGACAATAAAACTGTCTCCAGCTGGGGCAATGAGAAGAAGAGAAAGTCACGAACTGATCGTTAGATTTTAGGCTTATATTACGGTTGTTTATTTCCACATGGTATTCTCAAGGCATCTGTAATAATGTGAAAAAGTAAAACTTATCTTATGTATTATGGTTCATCTGGTGCCCTTGGCTAGTGTTGTTACAGGTCACATTGGCATAAGAAAACGTCCTCTGGGAGATCAGCATTTTGACCTTTTGTGATTTAAATTGCAGGATGCGTTTTGTTGAGTTGTGTTATCAAAATAATAACAGTTTGTATGGACCAATCACAATCATGGCTACATTTCTTAGATTTTAATACTTTACTGGTAAAGTAATAAGCTATGTGAATACTTACAATTGTTTCTTTAAAAGTGGGTGTTGTTTAGCTACCGGTAAATGCTTAGTAAATATGTTTTAAATGAATGAGCATTCCCTCTCTTGGGCATCTATCTGTCAAACACTGTACTCAGCAGGGGGACATAAGGACACATAAAAAGAAAAGTCCTGTCCGCTAGGAATTGGTCGCTAAATGGTGAAATCTAGTGGTACCTGACATTTGTTATGGGCCAGGCCCGATGTTAAGTCTTTACATTTATTAACTCATTTAACCTCATAAAATCCTGTGTGGAAGGAACTGTTATTGTCCCCATTTTAAAGATTGGAAAACCAAGGTAGAGCATCATTACATAGCTACCGAATAGTGAAGCCAGCATTTACATTCAGTCTGGTTCCTGAGCATAGGCTCTTAGTCACTGTTTTCTCTTGCCTCTCCAATGATAACATATCAATTCTTTCCCCCAAACGTGCTAGTTGAAGATCAGTCCTAGGATGTGTTTTACAAAATAGCAATCATCTCCTTAAATAAGTGACTCCATGGTAAAATTTGTTTGGAAAATACTGTATGCTACCACCACTGCCATTAAAATATCTTTATTTATTCTAAATGTGTAGTAGCAAGCTTAATCCTTTGGACAGTCTCTCTGTAAAGGTATAAAAATTGTTCAGTATTCCTCTCAAGGACAGTGTTCTGAATAATAAATCTGCCAAATGCTATCATAACAATCGCTTTGCACTTATGGAAGAATATTCATATACTGTGTCATTTAAGAATCATAAGAATATTCTAGAATACATATTATTATTATCCCAGTGTTTTTTTTTCTTGTTGTTTGTTTTTTTTTTTTTTTAGGGGGCATCGGCAGAGGGAGAGGGTAAGAGAGAATCTTTTTTTTTAATTTTTTTATTGTTATTTTAATCACCATACATTACATGATTAGTTTTTGATGTAGTGTTCCATGATTCATTGTTTGTGCATAACACCCAGTGCTCCACGCAGAACATGCCCTCTTTAATACCCATCACCAGGCTAACCCATCTCCCCAACCCCCTCCCCGGTAAGAGAGAATCTTAAGCAGCCTCCATGTCTAGCACCAAGCCTAACGTGGGGCTCGATCTCATGACACTGAGATCGTGACCTGAGCTGAAATCAAAAGTCAGATGCCTAACCACCTGAGGTCCCCAGCTGCCCCAGTATGCCATTTTTAAAAAAAGATTTTATTTATTTATTTGAGAGAGCGAGAGAGCGAGAGAACACAAGCAGAGGAATCAACAGAGGGAGAGGGAGAAGCAGGTTCTCCGCTGAGCAGGGAGCCCAACACAGGGCTCGATCCCAGGACCCCAGGATCATGACCTGAGTCAAAGGCAGCCGCTTAATGACTGAACCACCCAGGCGCCTTATCCCACTTTTTTAAGATGAAGAAACTGAGGAGAGGTGTCCTTTCTCATGTGTAACAAAGTAGGCAGAACCAGAATTACTGCTTGAAACCACTCTGATGCAAAATCTAATGCTTTACATTGTGAAGAGTAAATGTCTCCATTGTGGAACACATTTTTATAGGCATGATTATATGCTTTGGACCATCCTTTTTCCTAGGCTTTGGTCATATGTTGCTTACTTGAGTCAAAGCTGAGCAAGCTAACTCTTCCTCTCTTTTCACTCAAACGAGTGCAGATGTGGACTACCTGCTTAATGCTAATGGAAAACCTCAGCGTAGATGTGCATTTAAAATGTTCTTCCTTAAAAAAAAAAAATAAATGAAAATAAAACGCTCTCCCTTGTACAGTGGAGGAACAGTTAGTTAATCAAACTTATTTTTCTGCCACTGCAGTAGGATACCATAGATTTGAGATGGACTGACAAAATAAGGAAGAAATACCAGTAGGGAGAGACATGCTTATATTCTTCAAGATGTTAGTAGATTATGCATAAAGATAACAGCATAAAATCCCTGGCTTTGTCTAACTTTGTCTATCTGGAGACATAACAACCATCTTTTGGGGTATAATCTTTTCATGATAATTTTTAAGGGACTAAACAAGAATACAGACACCGAGTCTTAGTTTATCAATGTGGACCAACCAATGGATAAGCTTACAGGAATCTAAATTCTACTATGCCATGTGCTTATGATAATAAGTTTTGAAACACACTGATTTTTATGAAGCAGTTTCTCATATAGTCTCTCGTTTTAATGGGTCCAACAACCCCATGTGAGGTATTTTTTGCCCCATTTCACAGAGGAAGAAACTTAGATTCAGAAAAGTGACTCCTTCCTGTTACTCTCTAGATGTATGATTCCAAAGTGACTTTTCCAAGGTTATTCAGACAGTAAGTGGCAAAACCAAGATATAAATCTAGTCTCCTGGTTGACGTTCTTTGAGTACATGTTATGTGATAAGGTGTAGTGAGTACCTACTAGAAGATTCAAGCATCTAAATGACATAGGGGTACTTGCAAAGAAAATAGTATACATATTATAGGGCAATGAGTTATAAGCTGATGCCCTGTGATTTTACTGATTTTATCCTTCTAAGTGATTCTGATTCAGTATATATAGATGATTCAATAATTACATTTGGTAGAGGAAGCATACCAGCATATTTTTGGGCTTATAGTTGTAGAATCAAGCACCCATTAACATCTGCAGATTTAGAACAGAAAAAGCTCAGAATACCGAGCTGCTTCCAACTTCCATGTAAGTTTTACCACGTAGAGAGCACTTGAAAACTTGACCAGTTGTGAATGTTGACATTTGTACCATTCTGTGTATGGGACATTATCAGATTGGTCTTTGTCCAATGAGTCTTTCTCAGTGATTTAAGAAGCATGTTTGAAAATATATGTAAATGAGTAGCTTACCTACATATGAGGAATTCCTGGATTACATTAGAAATTGTAGATGATTTGGTTTAACTTTATTTACTTAAAAATGGTTGGAAGATAACATACAATTGATAAGCATCATTTCTAGAGAAACTTCTGGAAGTCTTAAAAGACATTTTAGAAGACAGTATCGAGTGGTACTGCATATTGGATTAGAGCCTCCTATTTAGAGAACTGTGTCTCATTTTCAGAATATAAAAATGTTGAGAGTAAAATGGTCATACTTTGGACTCAAGGTAATTATCCAGTATGCTAGGTGTGGACTAGCATCTGGATATAATTTCAGTTACAGGTTAGGTTATTTTTTTGTGCTTTCAATATAAGTTTGCACATCTCATTAAAATTCAGAGTTACTGTTATTTTTTGGCCATGAGTATTAAAAAGTTGTGAATGTTTCAAAAGGATTTATATCTGCATCTGAAAACACCAATCTAGTGTTGAGTTGATAAGCTGCAATATTTGCATCCATTTCCACAGAAGCAGTTTAAGCATAAAATGCATTTATCAGATGGAAAAAGTATTATTATACTACAATTTGATGCTATCATTGCCTTGTTAATAAACATGCAGTGATGGAAAATGCAACTGTTCCAGGAGGAGGAAGAAAGAACTGGAGATTACTAAGGGGGTGGTAGGCTTACCCTGAAGGAAGAGAGAGGTGATGAGAGGTGAGAGATAAAGAAAACAGTTACACACTTGAAGAGAGTTCTAGATAAGAGAATTAGGAGGATAGGCTTTTAAAAATGGAGACACAGATAAAGAGTTTATTGTAAAATGGAGAAACAAAGATATCAAGAGAATGCAAGGTTTAAGAAGTGAAAATCAATAGCATTTAAATATAGAGAGTAACTGGGGAACAAAATGGAAAGGCGATCCAGTGCAAGAGGGAACTTCAGAGATACACACGCACATCTGAGGCATGTGCACCCAAGCACGCATGCGCATGCGCACAAACACACGTACGCCTCTAAAAACCAAGGAGGTAGGAAAATTTCAGAACTGAACATATTCAGTGTAGGCAGGAAAGCCACCTGTTAGGTGAGCTCAGGTGACTATTTTAGTTGAATTTAAAGAGTTATGTTGTTGTTCACATTATATTATAGCCCAAGAAAGAGCTGTATGCATAGAAGAGCAAAGAGGACTATGTGATCCCAGATGCCACTTGGAAGAATATATTCTTATTCGTGCCGTAATACAATAGCATTTTCTGTATTAGAAATTGAATTTTAAGCACATTGTTCAAACACAAATATCTAAGGAAATTGTTCTAGAAACAACTGATCACTAAATTGGCCAGAGCAGGGATGGTGTTTTATTATTGCTGTGGTAAGTGCTGAATAAGCTGTATTTCGGTGTATAATGGATGCACATGGTTTCGTGGATGCAAGCATTGTGTATTTGTTTAAGGAGTTTATTACCATGAAAGCCTAGCAGCAACGAAGGAGAAATCAAAGGTCTTGTTCTAATTTGGGAACACTATTATGACACTGAAACATACTCATGTGTGTAATGGTTTAGATGTTTCTAAGACCATTTGTTAGCGGTTCTTAACTCTGGTTATATATTAATCAGTACTAAAAAATACTGGCGTCTGTGACTGTCCTCAAGAGTTATGATTTAATTAGTCTTTGGTGTGGCGCAGCCATTAGTATTTCTTAAAATTCTACCTGCTCCCCATTTGTGATTGTAATGTACAACTTGATTTGAGAACTTTTCATTAGAGGCATTTTATATGTTTATAACTTGAATATTGATAATGATTGTCTGTCATCCTCATTATTAGTTATATTTCCTCAGCATGTTATGTCTTAGGAAAAAGAGTTCTTATCCTCTCATGTTATGGAATATTAATGGGTTTTGGGTGACTGATGCACACATTTTTTTTTTCTGTTGCTAATGGACAATTTTTGTGATATAGTTGGGGTTAATTTATTAGGCTCTAAATTTATCCTAAACCTTTTGATAAGGATCCTATGAAATATCCTCTGTTTCCTGGGTGGGGGGGGAGATGTTATGGAAAAATAGAGACATTTATTTAAAAGCATTGCAGATAATAGTAAATATGCTATCGAGGTAATTTTCTTTTAGGTAATTTTTAAATTTCCTTCAGATTGTCTTATTTGGACATACCATGACTAGTGCCATTTATATATTTTATTTTCCACTGAGGGTTGATTTGCTTTTCATGGGAATTATTGGGGTAAATTAGCAGTTTATGCTCTTCCTTGAACTTTAATAACAGTCGTATAGATTTTGCATCGGTCAGTATGTTGGTAAAGTTTTTCATCTGCAAAAGTTTAAACTATGGAAAGTATGAATTTAGAAGCTTTTACTTTGGTACTCTCCAGTTTGTCTTATCCAGTACCTTTTCCTATGTCCAGGCATTTTCAGATCTCACCTCATCCCAGTGTCTCCTGCGGATCTCAACTCTGTATATATCCACTTGAGCCTTAGCAGGGGTGGTGTTAATTGTTAATGGTCACTTTCAGGGCCTCTTGCGTTGTAATATAGGCCATAAAAACAGCACCAAAAAACCCCAAAACAAAACAAATAAGCCATAACAATTCAAAAGAATGAGGTAGTAATTGACAGGGACAAAAGCTGCTCTTTTGGGTCTAGGACCACATTAATTCACTAGGCATCACCTAGCCAGCTCTCCCTGTAATGATGGACCAAGGTATTTTGCAATTACTAACGTAATTCACTGCATGATGCTTTTCCTTCTAAGTCATTATGATTGTCTAGTATTGACATAGAAGTTTGTACTTTAATTTATAACTGGGATAAGGCATGTAATAAGCAAATTTCTTCATGGGAGTAATAACCTTTAGTATATTAGGCGAGCCCACCTACTGAGAGATACAGTGATTGGTCAGCTAATGTGCCTAATGAATCCTTATTCCTGTTTCCAGAGAGCACTGTCTTTAAAAAAAAGCCAAAACTCTGGAATATTGTTCATCTTTGTTAAAAAATATGTTGTGTAACCAGTATTAATTGCGTGGCTAATATGTACTCTTTGACATTGGTGAACAAAATAAACTAAGCCCCTACTTTTATGTAACTTTCATTCTGGGTAATCTCTCTCAAAAAAGTAGAAATAGCTTGGTTAATAACCATATTTAAGTAATTTTATGCTATTAAATCAATTGAAATGATAATATATGATTATAAACTCTGTGGGGACAAGAACCTTTTTTGAAATTTTTGATAACATCTGAAGATACAGCACATAGTAGTCAGATAGTAGGCATTTAATAAATATTCATCAGATGAATAAATAATTCCAAATGGTAGGTTATTGTGAATGAGCTTTTAAAATTATAAATTGCTCTACCAAGGAAGACATTCTTTTGTGGTTAACTACATAACTGCTTAACGGTCACCTGCCTAACTATTTAAAATATTCTGTCATTTGGTTGATGGATAAAACATCTAACCTAATACTCTGACCAATTGTTCTCAAGTCAGTCCGTTGGAGTCTGTTTGTCACATACAGTCCTTAGGCGTTTCATCAGTGGTGTTTGATTCATAATGGTTAAATGTTGGTTTGTTCTCCCTTAAGTAACTATTAGAAAACCTACTCTCATGAAATGATACAAAACAACCTTAGGAATGTGTAATAATACAAAGCATACTGAAAAATCCTCTTTTCACTTCAAAATATTCACTAATGTCACCATTCATTAAAAATAATACCAAACATTAAAAGTTTTTGGTGACTGTATTTTATTTTTAATTTCCAAGTTTTCCTTAAAAGATATTCCTTAGACAAAAAAGTGTAGGTTGCCCATGATTGTAACCGCTTTCAGGTTACTGCAGCAAACCTAAGGCAGCTGGGGGTGGTGTAACACCACTCAGCCTTCCTTTGCACCACTGCTATGCATGCCATATTCTCTCTTTTATCTGTGCTATGTTTTTGGCTCAAAAGGAGTGAGCTGAAGGCAGTTTAATATCACAGAAGCTGCTCTGTTCTGCACATGTGTGTGTGTGTATTCCCCAAGAAGATTCTAGAAGGGGATGTTTTCCCCGAATTCTCCCATTGCTTCCAGCCTTTCCAATCTCCTCAGTGATCTCCTCCCCACCCTTTCCCCTCACTCCCTCCAACAGGATCCAAGATAGCTTCTGCTTAAGAATTTTATGATCGCATTAACAGTATTTTGGACTATTTTCCAAACTTGAGAGATAATTTAGGAATGCAGATACCATGTATATTAGATATCTGTCTTTCACTGCAGTCATGTCTTTCACGGAGGAACTTTTGTTTCAAGGAGAAACCAACAAAGAAACCATAAGTGAAATACAAAGACCCTTCCAGACAAAACAGATTTACAAATGCTTCAATTTTCTTTTGAGCAAGTTTCTTTTGAAAGGCTGTCTATTGCATGTAGTTGGTTTACATATTCGTGGACTAAATGTGTCAAATTTTAATGAAGGAAAGAGAAAATGAACCGAAAGAATGACCGTTGAAGAAGTACCTCTTACCTGGATTTAATTGTCTCTGTACCGCCTCCCTCCCCAGAAGGTCACTTCCATTATATAGCCCAGGCAAATATTACATTATGAAAGGGAGGTTTTTATGCAGGCTTCTCTTCTTGAAATGTAATTATCTTTAGGAACAATTCTTGAGATGCTCTGGGTGTTTCTCCGGTCCCAACTTCTCTCTCAGCGTATATTTATTCAGTATGTTCAATAACTTATACAACTTTTAAATACATGCTCTGAAATTTGGAATGTTTATACTTTGCAGTTGCAGATACTTTATCTTTCAAATTGCTCTCATGTATATAAATACAAATCTACCTGGGAATCCAAATTATGTAGTAAAATACAATTAATTGAAAATGAATCTGACTTTTCATTTGGTGGTTAGCATTTCCCCTTTATTCCTGGCAAGTTTTTTTCTTCTTTATTTTCTTGCTCTCATTGCACATGTTGATCCTTTTGAAAAATGAATGTTTGCCAAATCTAGTCTGAGTTGGAAGGGAAGGTGGGGGAGGGTGGATACTAAAAAATCTGACTAGAAATATTGGCAACTTATTCCCAACATAGAGGTAAGCTATATGCCTGGTTAAGCAGTTAAATTACAATGACACTGATTGATATTATAAATCATGCTTTGGGAAAATGAGTTTTTGAGACTCGTGACACCTAGACTTATTTTTCACTTGTATCTTAGGAAAAAAAAAAAGTCAGCACGTGTGGAAGATAATAAACATCGTTTCTTCCTCTAGTGTGGCCAATTTTTACTTGTAACTTTATGCTGTACTCTAGAGACATGAAGCATATTCAGAACCTTGATAATTTATTTAAAAAATGTAGAGAAAAACTGTAGTAGGCTTTAGTTGGGATTGGTTTTGTAAACGCAGAGAAAAAGATTTTTGTTTTTGTCTCAAAGTGCTTGATCTGAATCCACAGCAATGACCAAAAGGTTCTAAGTTTGGTTTGGATATGAAATAAACAACTTCAAGAATTTTAGTGGTTTAAACCATTTCTTATTGAAATGGTATTCCTTCACTTACTAACAACCTGCACTATTGCTATTCATGCGATATCTCTTTTATAGAAGTGTCCCGTGTATGTCAGTCAGTCCACTGTGTAGCCTACATGGCTGCTAATAAAGAATCTTCAGGAGGGCAAATCTTAAACAGCATTATCAAGTTTTAGGGCAGTGAGTTTGTATAAGAAAAATAAGGCACACAATAAAATTTGGCCAGCCCTTTCAGTATCTTGCCTTCACCAATAAACTGAAGACTTGTGAAAAATATGGCTTTGCTTTAGACACTCAGAGGAAATATTTAAAAAGAAATTAAACAAGAAACCAGGCGCCTCTAGGTAGAGTAAAAGAAAAACATTAAAATTTCATAATAGTTCTAGAATTTGCTCGATAAATCTACACTGGTATCAGAATAATATCCCAGACAATGAAAGTACTGTGAGCCCTAAGGTTAAGTGAGAGCTTGTAAGGAAAATTATAGCTGCACAAAAACATTGTAGACTTCCAAATTTTAAAGGCATTAAACATTAAGGATAAACACGTACTTTGCTCATTTCCTTGGATTAAGTATGGTATTTTAGAAAGGTGTGCACTTTCCCCATTATTCCCATGAATGCAAATTTCGATCTGCATGTAGTCATAGAGAATATTTGACTTGTGTTTATTTGCATGGGTTAAAACAAACCAAAGTACTGAGTATAACTTATGGGAAAAATCTAATTTGTAAGTCTTTGTAAGTCTGTTTACATTTCAACTGAAATGACTTAAAAGTTAAGAATCAGACACTGTATCTTAGGGTATTTGTTTTTCAACCGTAACTGACTTAATGAGAGAAATAGAAATATATTTTTTCTGTTTAAAATTTTTGTCTATAAAGATCATTAAAGCTGGGCTGTCTCATCACCATTATTAAATTACTATAACTACTGCTTTGTGAGCTAGAACATATTTACTAGTGATTACTTCTCTACTGTATTTTATTCTAAAAAGATCTGGCTGTCATTAAGAAACAACAAATTAACCTCAATTTACAACTCTTCCTTCTATTTTTTAAAAAGTAAATTTTAATAACTCATAAAAGCTAGAAATAACCTCAAATATAGAACTGAGGTATATGTTAATTTAGCCACAACCTGAGATTTACTACAGAAGTGTATTAAATGTGTACTATGCAAAGAAAGATCTAAAAGAGTACTATGTAAAACTGGTGGCAAAATTTTCAGTGTGCTGCTTGCAAACTGGCTCCCCCCCCCCCCCAGGACTTCTATGCCCCGTGTATCACTGTGCTCTGTTAGATGCGTGGCTATAAAATTGTGAAAATGAAGGCTTTTCTGGTAGCAAAAGGGTTAAGTTCTTTTTGCTTTACCAGTTTCAAATTACAATGAGAAGCCTCTTCTTTCCCAGCAGGGTTGTGCTTACATTACTCTTTAGATCTCCCTTGAAGAGGGCTGGTATATTTGTGCCTGCTGGAGGTGGAATTAACAGTTAGAAGGAGAAAGGGAGTGAATGGACTTACAGGAAGGTTTTCAAGTAAATTCAGGGAAACACATTTACTTGAATAGTACAACCTTGAGTCTTATTTTACACTAAGACGACACAAAAGACGTTAAAGTTATCACCAAGCTGCCGGACAAATATATATTCCAACACCAAGGTGCAGATCAGCATAGATCTGTGATTCAGAAATCAGGATTTGTCTTGGAAAGAGCTCAAGGGTTGAGAAGATCTCAAGAGCCAGTGAAGATAACTTTGGGAACTACAGTTTATCAGAAGATCAACTTTCGTTGATTCAAATACCAAAGGCCTGATTAGCATCAATTTATATAGGAATGCATAGGTCATCTGATCAAATACTATTAGCCTTTTTCTGCTACATCAATGCAGGAGAAACTCTTACCAACTGTGGATAATTGGAAATCCAAGTTTCAGCTTTCTTAGAATAACTACTCTTGACATATTCCCAAATATTTAAAATAGGACAGGAAAAATCAGTGAGGATGTTATGTTCAGAAATGTCACTGTCATGAAGAATAGGTAAATTTGTTTTTTCAGCTACTGGGAAAGCATACCTCCTAGGAACTTAGATTTTTTTTTTTTTTTTTTTTTTTTTTTTTTTTTAAGAGGACAAGAAGGACTAAAAATACCAACTTCTGCTTTTGGACAAAAATGCATCTGACTGTATTTCTACTTAGGAGTATTGTGGGTTTCCTCTGGAGCTGCTGGGTTCTAGTGGGTTATGCAAAAGGAGGTTTGGGAGACAATCATGTTCACTCCAGTTTTATTTATAGAAGACTACAGAACCACGAAAGACGGGAAATACAGAGGGAAATTCTCTCTATCTTGGGTTTGCCTCATAGACCCAGACCATTTTCACCTGGAAAACAAGCTTCCTCTGCACCTCTCTTTATGCTGGACCTATACAATGCTATGGCCAATGAAGAAAATCCCGAAGAGTCGGAATACTCAGTGAGGGCATCCCTGGCAGGAGAGACCAGAGGAGCGAGAAAAGGATACCCAGCCTCTCCCAATGGGTACACTCGTCGCGTACAGTTATCTCGAACGACTCCTCTGACCACCCAGAGCCCACCTCTAGCCAGCCTACAGGATACCAACTTTCTGAATGATGCTGACATGGTCATGAGCTTTGTCAATTTAGGTATGTTGTTCTTTTATTTGTTAAACTATGTTATTACTAAGTGGAAGTTTTTCTAATAGTAAAGTAGCTGCTTGGTAGGTGGTAGTGTTTATATAAAATCATTTTCTATAACTCTCTTCGGTAGCTTCTGTTTCCTTTCTTTCATTGATACAATGTAAAATTTTGCTTTAGGCAATAAAGTCATACACACAGGTACATATATTTAATTTTTTAAATATAAAAAGCTAAAATTAAACACAGTTGGGTAGTTTTGGGTCCTTTTAGATCTTGTTAAAATTTCAGTCTTGCTTTAATGTATGAATAAACAGGCAATAGTCTACAAAAAAAGGAAAATTTATGAGGATAGTTGTGCTATGGGCAAAAAAATAATACAAATAAAAAAGAAACAAGCATTTGCAGATTGAAAACTAAAGTGACTTTCTGAAACATTTTTTTGTTAGCAACTTAACAAACATGTAAGTATACGTTTATACGCTACCTAAAACTCTCATTTGGGTGAGTCAGCTACTGTGAAAATATCAACATGAGATTAACTGAGATAAAATAATGCTGTAAAAGATTACTATCAAAGATTTTCAGGGAGAGATTCTGAAACTGTGAAAAGTATTTTGGAAAAGAAGCTTCAAACTAACATTTCTTAACTTAATGATGAAAAGATATCATACCCATTTGATTATTTCCAGAAGCAAGAGAAATATAAAACATGCTATAATGGTCTTTACTTATGCAAAAGTTTTCCTTTTCCTTTTAGATAAGAAATGAATTGAAAAATTCTTTGATGAGCAGCATTATTAGAGAATATTTTTTTTTAATTATGTTTCACTCAATGCTGGTCCTTTCATGGTAGTTTTAAAATATTGACAATATCAAATGGTAAATTAATGCCCAATATTTCATCTCTCAAAAATATTAAGGAGTTACCAATTTAAAGAGACTTCAAAGGGCTGTAGTTTTAAAAAATGTTTTAGTAGAGGCTAAAGATGAAAATTCACATCTTCAGACATTCAAAAAGTAACAGTATGTAGTTAGCTTTGAAGACAAAATTTTATGAACAAATTTAATCAACTTGAAAGAATTAGAAACATTTTAATGTAAGAACTTTCAAAACTTTTGAAAACTGTAATCTGCTTTGACTTAAAATTGACGTTTTATTATACTTAATTAAAAACTTCCTTGTATAATGTCTCAAAGAAAATAGTCTTTGAGAAGTCAGATAGCAACAAATTCAAGTACATGAATGCTTTTATAAAACATGTTGCTTACTATGCTCTGCTCATTTGCTCTTAGCAATCATAGCATGAAGGATAAGGTGCTTAATAAATCATATTTCATGTTGCTAGAGACAAAGCTCTCATTATTAAGTTTTTTAGTAAGTCATCATTGGTTGCCCTAATCAGGTGTACTGGAGGCGTTTTCTTCTACATATAATTAACAGGTTTCATTTGGAACTTTCAAGCCATTAAAATATGGCTTAGTTTTAAATTAGTTTGATTGCTTTTTCCTAGTATAAGTGGTATGCTCTGTGGCTCATGGCATATTTTACTTTGTTGCAATTTCTAAAGTATTATTCAATAATTTAAAGGAGTTTTAATATTCTAATAGAAGAATTTCAATCTAGCTTGATTTACATATGCATAAAATAAATCACTGAAAAAATTAACTCAGGTCACCTAAAATCTAACAGGGCAGACTGTGTTATGTACTTTAAAAAACAATAACTCAGTCATGAATCTGTTCTAAAATATATATTTTATTGAAATCAAGTATTTTTATCATTCACAAAAGAAATGTATTTGTTTTAGAAAGGAATTAAGTATGACTTTTGAATCTGTGTGCCATTACTTTTTATACACTTACACAAAATAAGAAAGCCAAAAACAATAATAAACAGTTTTATTCAGTGACTTCTAGGGCTGTTTTTATCATTAAAGAATACTTACATTTTTAAATCAATGAAATTTTGGTTGTATTGTTTGGATTATACCAACAAAGCAGTTTACTAACTATACCATGAAACACAATTATTCATTTTATTCTAGAGAAACAATATCAGATATAAGCTCTAGAAGATATTTATTTTTATCATGCTTGAACTGCTGAATAGTGATTTATCCTCAATAATGAATCATATTATTTTTTCTTTATTTAATAATTCCAAACTAAATGTCTCATGTGAAATTACTGACAAATTGATTCTGCTACTGAGTTTTTCCAAGTAGTCTCTGAGGAAAATTGAACCACAATTTTATTTTATCCTTAGACCATGCCTTCTAATATATCCAAAGCTTACAACCAATCACTACTTAGTAAAAGGCTTTAACTTCTGTATTTCTTCCATAATAAAATAGGTCAAAGCAGACTTAGAAAAGGTAAAAGTATAATACCATGATTAACTGCCCTAAGAATTTCAGTGGTTCTTAACGTATCATTCATTAACAAATAGTATTTTTTTTAATGTTCTTATAAGACTCAGGAGGATTTTATTTATTTATTTATTTTAGTGTCTTAAAAGATATGTATATAGTGGGGACTAAGGGCAAATGATCAAATTAGCAACAGGCAAGGGATTTGTATTGAGGAAGTCACCTGGATATTTAAATATGTGAAAAGAATCTGTTGACAGTTTCCATAATAAGCTTAATTACATTAAAAGGATATGGTAGCATCCTTTATATTAATGCAAATATGTGTCATTTTCAAGTCAAATGATGGATTTTCTTTAATTATCTTATCATTCAGAAAGACATTTTTTCTAACATTAGGTTTGCTCATCAAGAATTAAACTCCGAATCATTTAACAAAATACCTATTTTTAAAAATTTCAGATGAGATTAATTTTTTGTTCATAAATGAAAAATAGATGAGTATTTCCTAAAAAAAATAAAATGTGAATAAATTGTCTTAAGGCCCATGTAAACAACTAAACATGAAAACAAGCACCTTATTATGCCCCTTAAGTTGTTTTAGAGATTTGTGCACTTTGAAGAGACAAATATTAATTATTGTGTGAAGAGAAACTTTCCACACTATTGGATTCGTTATTTTTAGGCCAATTTTTGTCAGTCTCCTAGCGTCCAGCTCTTACAGGTTGACTCTTCTGCTTTGTCCCTAAAACTGTTGACCATCCCAGGCATCTTTGCTCAGTCAATACCATGTTGTTTTGTTGAGAACAAAAATATCTTTCCTGTAAATCTTTTCTTTTTTAGCCATCTTTTTCAAAAATGTTAAGGGTTAGTTTATATATCAGATATCTATGCAAATAAAAGGGAAGATTAGGGAACTTGCTTGCAATTTTTAAGTAAATCTTCTGTTTACATTAAGATAAAACATGGTGTATTTCTAAGATCTTTTAGTTAGAAAGCGCTTTTGTTTGATTACTTGGCAATAGTACAATTAAAATGATACAACATTGTAGATGTTTTAGAGCAAAGTACAAAAAACAGTGAACACAGGAAATTTACTTTTATAGTATTCCTTGTCTACATGTATTTCTCTGATAAAGACAAACTTTGGGTTTTTTTTAATGGTTTCTCATCATTCTCATCAAGTTGGCTTGGAGTCAAAAACTTAGATATATTTCAAGAACATGCATTAATTCTAAAGCATGGAAGTACATGAAGGTGATGCTTAGATTTTTTCATATTTTATAACAACATATTTAGTGCGTTAAGATATGAAATAGAAAAAAAATACTTTCAAAACTTTAAATTAAACCCTTCTCTTCTTACTTCCCCAAATCATTAAACTCTCCTGGTACTAGAAGAAAAAAATGCTTATGTTCTCAGTTGACAGGTTTGAAAGACATCATTGATATTTATTGTTGCTTTTGGCTGACTCAAGTGCCCAATGGAGAGGAATTTGTACACAGATCTACCTAAAGATGCCTATCTGTGTAGTCTCTCCAACAGGGTTATTAACACTTGCGTAACATAAACTTACCTATAAACACATGCAAGATTTTTTTTGGGGGGGGGCGGTGATAGGAAAGGAAACAAGATGATCTAAAACCATTATAGTACATATTCATGGATATGCCTGGAATAACAAATGCTGATATTGGGTAAGACAATATTTCCTTAACACCTTTAACTTTTGAAGAGAAAAGAAGTTGCTGAGGGTGGAAATCTTTTTACTCTCTTCTTCAACAACCCTTGGCGTTCATGAATGTGACCCAAGGGATTCTTTTCTTTAAAGCCACATTATTGTCCAATGATGGGCGTGGCTGCAGCGATAGTTATAATCATGTAGCTTAATTAAAAGCTTTTTGCTCATCTTAATGGTCACTCACAAATAGCCAGTTGTAAAAGTTTATTCCGAAGTAACAGCTGGAACTGTGAAGGTAGGGTAACATAGACTCAGAGGGCTTAGGGCTGCCTCACCCACCACCTCCAGCTCCCTCCTTTCGTTCTTCCATTTTTTTCAATATTGCCTCCCTCTCCCACTTCCTCCCCTCACATTACTTGGCCTTTCCTCTTTAGTTTGATGGTCTCTCTACCTCCAGGCTTTCTTGGCACCCCTCTCACTGTCCCCGCCCCTTCCTGGGGTCCGCCTTTGGTCCTTGTTTCTTCATAGCTGGAGGCTGAGATTCGCTGAAAATCAATTAGTTACAGCTTGATCATTTAGGTACAGTCTCCTGTTTCTCTGGAGTTGAGAAGGAAAAGGTTATGATGTGCCAGTTGCAGCCTCCACCCATCAGGAGAAAAGCTCCCCAGGGCATCAGAACTTCTCCGGCTGTTGGCATCCCCTGGAATTATTTCTCCACCATCCCATCCTTCTTTGCCTCCTCACCTCTCCCTGAGGATCCCATTGACAGAACTTAATTGTTTTTGCCTTCCCTATTTTATGACATAATTAAAATTTAAAAGGGGAAATTTAAGGGAAAGTAAGAAAAGAAAGAGAAAGAAAGAACTTCAACACTGACCGAAAATAACACTAAGAAAAAATGCCATTCTCTGTTAGTTTATAAAACACTTTAGCTTACCTTATTTTTATTTCACACTCATGTCACGTCTGTGAAGAGATTATTTCCTTTTTTTTAAGTTGAGAAGAGAGGGTGAGGGAGGGTAAAAAGAACAAGAACAGAGAACAGTGAGGGTGAGACAGAGAAAGAAATAAAATATATATATTTTTAAAAAGGCCCTTGGAAGAGAGAAAATGAATGAAATGAGTCATCTGAGGCTGGTCTTTGGGTGTGCAGGTGTAGGATGTGTTGGGAAATCCTCAGTCTACCTCATACTGACACAGCAGCTAATTCCACATCCCAACCACATCAGCTCCAGGGGAAAACCCTTCCATCCTTCCACACTAAAATACCAAAGTGGGGAAAAGGGAAGGGGCTGTGTGTGTGTGTGTGTGTGTGTGTGTGTGTGTGTGTGTGTGTACAAGGAGCGTACAGACGGGCTACTCACATTTACAGTCATAAATAATGTAGTGGCTCAGCTTGAAAAAACCACAGGGTAAAAGAAGAGGCTTCCCTGACGCCCAGAGAGGGGCTGAGATCAGAGAAGCCACTGAAAGGGTTGGAGCCAAACAATGAATCCCTTGTTCTAAGTCGTATTTATGAGTGCTTCTTTGCACCTTAAGTTCATATTTTATTGGCTGGGCTGTGGGGTTTCCCCATTGGCTCATCTCTTAAAATAATACCCTTGGCTGAGATATCCTTTAAAATGTACCAGTCAGCCCTGACAAATGGCTCCTTTATTTGGGGAAAAGGAGATCTGTTGTGATTTTTGATGTCAGACTGGGATGTGTAAGATCCAGTTGTGGATCTTAAAGTTGTAAAAGGAAGGTAAAAATAATAATTGGAGTATTTACCTGCCTTTCTCGGAGATGTCTTACCCACGAGAATCCATGTAATCGGTAGTCACCCCTGACTTGTAGGAGTCTTGTCTAAATGATTGTGGTAAAATTATACCTAAGAAATTGGAAACAAAATCTATTAAAGTGTGTAATGTTTAATATGAAGGGAAAAAACCCATCTCTGATTAGTCAGAAGGATCTCTACTGGTTTGGGGAGAAAGGAAAATGACAACAACCCTCCATAACCAAGGGGAGGAAGGTAGTGAGTTGTGTAAACATTACATAAAAGTTAAAAACCAAGACCTTGTATGATTTTAAATAATTTGGTTGGTATAGAGACTGAACTAGGGTATGTGCTATTTTATGATTTCTAAGATGGTGAAGATCCCTGTCTTCATGACGATGTGGCCTTTCATTTTTCTTTTTACAAGCAGCAAAACATTGGTCCTTGCAGTAGAAGAAACAACTGTATTTTAGAAATAAGTGAATCTAATTAAATTACCTCTTAGATACTGTGTTTACTTAACTTCTTTCTGGAAGTAAATAACTTTCATTGTTCTTGCTGTTTCCCAGCTTCCCCGGAGTTGTTAGGAATAAAGAAAATAGTTTGAGAAAGACAAGATAAACAGATGCAAGTCTCATTTAGATTTTATTCAGAACTAAGAGACAGGTCAAAATCAACATTTGATTTATTAACATTTACAAACCCCTTCAGCTATTCTTATACTGTATGATATGAGAAATTCAATTTTATTTGCTCTGCACAGGTTTTCTGTCCCTAGTGTAACTTTGTGATTAGCCTTCCTTTGTAGGAGACACTGTTATTGCCAGTCTTAGGTCCATGGTATATTACTGCTCACGTGGCTTTAAGGTTTAATTATAGATTCAACCTGATTGTGTTCCTTTCTGTTTCCATGGCAGAAGCAGAGTAGTATAGAAGAAGCCAGAATGCCTGGATTGGAATCCCATATCCTACGCTTTCTAGCAATGTGACCTTGGGCAAGTTACTTAAATTCTCCCTGTGCCCCTGGTCCCTTATTTAAAAAATGCCAGTAATAAGCATGTCTTCCTCATTGGGTGTGGAGAGGATGAAATGAGTGTATGCATATAAATTTAAGAATAGCAGTTGGGACATAGTAAGCCCTCAGCAAATAGCTGTTATTGTTACTAGCATTGCTCGTATCCAAAAGGCTGCCCTGCATCAGCAAGGTTGGCTAAATTGTTTGTGGAGCCCAGTGCAAAATGAAAATGTGGGGCCTCTTGTTCAAAAATTATCAAGAATTCCAACCTAGAGGAAGCAGAGTGTAAGCTCAAGCGTGTGGTCCTTCTGAGTGCGGGGCCCGTGCCACTGCCCAGGTCACACACCAGAGAAGCCAGCCCTATGTATTTGATTACATGTTGTGACAGCAGGAACCATGCCCTATTCATCCCCTTTTTATCCCCAGGGGTATATCAGCGTCTCAGAAGGAAAGAGACATAGCATGTGCAAACTGAATCATCTGAGGAGAGTTTACCTAATGTTGTAAGGGTTATGATGTTGTGGGCAGAGCTTTCTGGCAAAACGGGATAATGCAGCACCTGGAAGAGCAGAGGAGGCTTCCTTCAGTACTTCTGGGCAGGGAGCAGAAACAGTCACCAGAAAACTCAGAGGAGAGCTGTGTGGGGAAGGTATTCTGATAGGAACTGTGGCTTTTGTGAGAGAGATGCCAGGCAGCCAACCCCTACATACTCAGCAGGGAGGGCAACCAAGGACTAAATACTCAGCCCCTACTTTTCTGCCACATTCCCTTTGGCACCGAAAGCCACAGGGCGATGGAGCCTACTGGTGGGGCTCATGAGAGTCCGCTTCCTGGTGCTGAGAGCAGAGGAGAGAAAGGTGGAGAGTGGATCTTGAGGCACAAACTGAAGATATTTGGCACAAATGGGTAAATGAATATTAGGTGTTTAGTCAATGGAAGTTCTAGAATCACTTCAGTTTCAGTGCAAGTTAATTATATGTCTGTGTATGTATATATATGTGCACACATATGTTAACCTTCTTTGTCCTGCTAATTTATTATAAAATTCAAGAGATAATCACGATTTAGTGCAGGAGTTAATAACTTCACAAGTTAGTGAAGTGACAAAATAGGCCTGACATGCTGAAAAAATTCTTAAATTGTATATGGATCAGTAATTTCATGTGCCATATTAAAACTATTTTAGAGCAAACAAATTAACAACAAAAAACAAAAATCCGGGGAGAAGTAGCACTTGCAGATCCCAGGACAAACAGTGGACTACAATTGCCAACCCAAAAACTCAGTGTAGAAAGCACTAGCACATGCAAATATGCAGAGCAATTACCAAGAGCAGTCTATTTTTTCAATCTTTAGGTCTGCTTGTTCTCAATCCTATGTCTTTCTTCCTGAAAAGACCCGTGGCTATGTGTTGAAGCGTTTTGAATTCTGAGTGGAATCAGACGTCTCCTCCACAGTTAACGTTGCAGGCAGAAATAATGTTAGGATGAGGCAAATTGGGATTATTGTTGTTCTTTGCTATCCTTCCTCTCCTCGGGCAGTGTTCTTGTGACTCATGGAAGCAGAATTTACTGGAGGAGCAGGTATGGCTGCAGTTTACTTCTCATGAATAACCAAGTGCTAAGCCTTGAGGTCCAGAGCCTTCCCCCCACTGCCCTTGAATCACACATAAGCACACAGGAGAAGGGCCCCTTTCCAGTAGGGTCTATGTTCCCCTTCAAAGTGCTAAGGGTGGTAATTTTAACCCGATTTTACATCTGTAATTATCACAAGCAGCGGAAGAGAAGGTTCAATTTGGAAACTGTGTAGGTTCCTCTACAAATAACCTTGATGCAGGCACTGAAGACTCATTTAGTGGGGAAGAAGGAAGGTCATCAGTTAAATCGGCTTTATGGTTCATGTCTTGTAGAAGTTGTCTGTGCTCAGAGGGAAGAGGGATTATTTAGTTCTTTGACTATCTCAGTAGGGTGTAAGCGTAGGGGTTTTCGGATACCAGCTTTGCATACAGCTGCATATCCTTGAGCAAACTGTGTCCCTTTACTGGAACTGTTGCCTTCCTCTGTCAAGTGGAGATCCTAATACAGAATTGTCCTCAGTGAGGTTAGGTTAAAGACCATAAACCTTCATGAGACAAGTGCTCATTTCACAGCCACCACTCCTACGACAACTGCTTCTACTAGAGTAGAATCTATGGAGGTCTAGTGTCGGAGGAGATCGACACCCAGTCCGCCAGATTTTGACAAGTAAATCCTTGCTGAAATTGCAGAACATTATGCACATGACTTTTCCTCTACCCAAAAGAAAATGAACCCTTGAATTTCCCTGACTCTGTCTTGGAGTTGGGCTGTTGGTGGTTTATATTCCCTCATCAGGGTGTCCTGGGAAAAAAAGCCAGTCCTCGACAGAGCCTATAGGTAACTGTGGGGCTTCCCTTTGAGCGCCCAGGGGCAGTAGTTTCTGTGATGTGCCGCTGAAAGGTGCTTTTCATGTTACCTTAGTTTCAGATATTACCTGTTCTATTTCCTTGTTTGTTATGGGGAAGGGCATACTGATTGCAGGCTAAAGTAATAAGGTACAATTAGAAAATAATTGGTTGCGAAGGCATAGGCACTTTCTAAAAGACCCTTGGAAAGAAGGAAAAAAGTCTCGAGGAGTTTTAATGCTTATTTTCATAAGTCAACTTGTTTTTTTAATTGTAATTTTTTAAAAAGTTGATTTATGATGAAAATCTTGGTGAATAAGCTCCTGAACTCTAAATAGAAAAGCCACTCTGTTCAAATGATCACGGAATCCAGGAAATTTTTGTATTGTGTGTAACTCAAATCGTGTTTGAATGTATGTTTTTCTAATTTGTGGCAGTTCTTATTACTATTTGTATTATCATTGTAATTTTGTTTCTATTTAATACCATTTAGCCTTAAGTATTTTGACTTTCCTAGACTGGGCTGTTTTTTGTTTTGTTTTGTTTTTGCAGATGACAGTCACATCTTTTTATTACTTTTCTTGAGTTGCTTTCTGTTATAATATTTTGAAGCAGGATGGGAACTTACGGGTTTGATCTGAAAAGTTGAACAAGAGGCATACATGTTTACAGTATCCATACTGTAAAGCCATCACGTTGACTTTTGGTATTTTATAATACACTGAGTGGGTAAATATGAATTTACTGGTTTTTTTCATGATTTGATAGCATGCTGAAAGATTATCTTGGCTAAATATTTCATTGTGATGAGTAAAGTTCTTAAAATAAAATGTGGATTCTAACTATATATATATATATATGTATATATATATATATACACACTTATTCAAATCAACATGTAAGATTTTTCTCTTCTGCACTGCTGTGTCAAAGCAGTTATCATTCTACTGTTATCAATTACTTTGAGGAAGAACTTATCCGAATTAAGCAAATCATTATCATTCTGTTGTGTGTGCCTGTGATACATTTAAAGTATAGGACATTGTCACATATATATCATTTAAATTATGGTATAGTTGTAGCAGTGGTAATTAAAGCAACAAAAGCAACAATAAACATAATTCCTATGCCAGAAACTGGACTGAGCAATTTGCATACATTATGTCAATTAATTTGCATCTCAATCGTATGCATAAATATTTTTCTTCTATTTTGTTGATGTGAAAATTGAGACGTGATAAGAGATTCAATAACTTACAAAGGTCACCCAACTGGTAAATGGCAGAATCTGTACTGGAACCGTGATCTGTCTGGCTACTACTCTTTAGCTTGGTTGGTAACCTACTTTCGAAAAATGTGTAATATTTAATCGCAGTGATGATAATGGTTTATACTTCTGGAAAGCATCTTTATGTACCTTACATGGTTTTATCTCCATCGTTTCAGTGTCTAGCACTTGCGGAAGTAGATATGATTCCACAGTCTACAGCTCTGAAAACTAGAGCTCTGAAAGGTCATTCATTCAGTCATTTGACAAATAGAAGCTGATTACCTACTAGGGACCAGGCACTGTGCGAAAGACTGTGCCTGTTTTACTGCCAACATCACAAGGCAAGAGAAGCAAGGTCTAGGCCCAGAATCTCTGGTTCTTGTGCCAGGATTTTTTTGCTCAATGTCACATACTTTGAAAAAATCCACACAAAAATTCCAGCACCATGTACAATTAAAAGCCCTCACCAGCATTATTTGCAAGAATGTGTTTTGTTATTTAAGTAACCAGGTACAATGAAACTTCTAGGTATAGGGAAAATATTTTTCAAATCTCAATCCCTTTAAATGAATCTAAAATAAATAAATAAGAGCCCATTACCAGCCAACAGAACCTTAGGAAGACTGTTAGTCCAAAGGGCAAAGAACAAAGGTAGAACCAAGCTTCAGCAAAGCTTAGGGGCTCTTTCAGAAACCTGTGTTTGTAGCTGTGGGGTTTTTTTATATGTATGGAAGTTCCAGTGATTTTAAAGGTAGTATCTAAAAGCACTGTTTGCTTGCTGCACATTCCAGAGCATACATTTGGCTTAAACACTCATTGTTTATTTTTGTTGTACTAAGAAAAAAAGGGCAAAATGTCATACACTTTTTCAAAATGAAGTTGTTTGATCTGGCCTTCATCTCAACCCCTGTCCTTACCTCTCTTCTTCATTTCTATGCTAACAAGGTTGTGTTCAGTGTTTACTTTGTTACTGTACACACCGAACATGATGTGGATTCGAGTGATACTCCGAGTCAGTGGAGACACATTTTATAAAGTCGAAACTGGTAGAGAGTTCCAAGAATTGGTATAAAGACCTCTTTGATTAGGTTGCTTTGAATTTGCTCAGGATATTAGGCATTAGGCAATTATTGCTTCACGTTTGAAGTGATTATGGGGGAAAATGGCCTAATATTTTACTAGTAGGTTGCTCTTCACCATCAGGCTGCTGTGCCTGTGGAGTAAATATTTTCACAAAATACAAATCCAAGTCTGCTGACCCGCCATCACTGTTATTATCAATTCATATCCACAAAAGTCCAGATTCTCCAAGTGAAATGCTAAGAAGAGGAAAAGAACTCAAGACAGGTCATGATTTCTGCTCTCCTTGGAATTCGCTGCCTCCATAGGTAGCATGTATCCAGTGCTTATTAAGCACAGGACAGGGCGCTCTCAGCATTTCAAGTGTTCACTCATTCAACTGAGTCTCAAAATGACCCCATTCAGAGATGAGGAAAGTGAGACCTAGTGATGTTAAGTCATTTGTCTCAAGTCCTACACCTTGGAAGAGGAGGAACTGGGTTCAGAGTCCAAGCTCTTCACTGCTGTGCCGGGTTGCCTTTGTGAATGCAATTGGGAAGGCTGTGATTGGGACATTGTTTAACCTCTTTGTAAAGTTCTATGTATTTCCCCATCACTTCTTGTATTGAAATATTTTCACTTCATTAGTCATGCTTCATATTTTAGGGAAAAATTGCTAAATAGTGAGCTTACCAAGAGTCTTATCCCTGGAGTTGGGCTCTTACAGGCCTTCATCTGAAGTAGGATGCCGTGGCCTTTTGAAGAAGGCAAATATTCACACTTCTCACAGGCAGAGGGGCAGGAAGCTCTTTGCAGACCTCAACAGTACTGACCCTGGGGCCCTGCAACCAGCTAAGGGAAGGAAAAGTAATCTGTGTTGATTCCCAACTTCAAAAGTTAGACTTGACGTGAAGAGGAGTAACATTTAGCACAATGGAAGAGTGGCAGAACATCAAAGTTACAAATAGTAAAAGACCTCAAAAGCTGAGGTTGGAGATCGGAGCAAACCAATAGTGGTGGATTTGGATGCTGGGCAGCTACTAACCTGCTGGCAAGTATTGAGGCCCCTCAAGCACGCTGTCCTGTAGCCTTGGATGAATATCCTTGGCCTACCTTTTCTGGATTGGCCGGAGAATCTCATGAGAAACCTGCTAAAGTGGAAGTTTGGGCCACAGGACCCCCCAACAGCCTACAGATTAGGAAATTCCTCTTGCTGTAGGTAGAACTCTGGCCTCTGCTTCATCCAACTAGTTATAGCTGACATCTCCTCTGTGTTCTACACAACATTGGACGCTCCACATCTAATACATATCTCTTGATATGTAGCAGCTATAACCCTCTCTCTGGCGTGTGTAAAGTGAGCTCCCTTCACGTAGCTCATTCATTTCCCCCGTATCATGTGAAAGCTAAATGTATTCTTTCAGCTCCTTGGGTGTATTATGAATTAGAGGCTAAGGCCTTGGGATAATTAATTTTTTTTTTCCAAAAGGAAATATTTTTGGGTTGACAACATTTCTCAAAGCAAAATGATAAAGTTCTTGAAGACAATTCATTTTCAGCTCTCCTCAGCAATCATTCCAAGCAAGGAAAGCCAAGAGGAACTGTAAAAAGCAGGTATCATAGCTAACATATCAACCTGTACCTAAACCCCTGAGCATTAATCTCTGCTTTGCAAAGTAAGCCAAGAGTTAGCTGCAGAGTCAAGATGAGCATTTAGGATGTCACCTGCTACTTTGTAACAATTCTGTTTCTTTATCTCTTTCTCTATTTGCCTTTACCTAACCACAACTACACAATCTACCGATTGTAATATAAGAAATATCAATAGTATCAGTATTTGATTTTTTAATTATTTAGACTGAAATGTACTTAGGAAGATTATATGATAAAATTATTGCTTATGAGTAGGTCAAAATCATATTTAATTTTAATTCAACTTTCATTGACACATAATAATTAAAGCACATGCTGACTAATAATTACTTAAATCTCTTGGGCACTTCAATCACAATCAGTATTTCCTAAAGTGTACTTTTTTTTTTTAAGATTTATTTATTTGAGAGAGAGAGAGAATGTGCATAAGTGAGTGGGGGGAGGGGCAGAGGGAGAGAATCCTCAAGCAGACTCGCTGCTCTGCCCAGAGCCCCATGCAGGGCTGGATCTCACCACCCATGAAATCATGACCTGAGCCAAAATTAAAAGTCTGCTGCTTAACTGACTGACCCACGCAGGTGGCCCTCCTAAAGTGTAT
This sequence comes from Eumetopias jubatus, assembly GCF_037043125.1. NCBI lineage: Eukaryota > Metazoa > Chordata > Mammalia > Carnivora > Otariidae > Eumetopias > Eumetopias jubatus. The sequence goes on from NW_028274812.1 coordinate 95,741,387, forward strand.
TTCATTGAGAGCATTGCCACATCTTCTTAAGAGTTGTTATCTGAAATTTTAAAGTCAAGTAGGTTTGGATTGTGCTGAGAAACAATAATTAAACTGATTTTGATATTTCCAAGAGGAAACTTCTCAGTATCTTTATTATGCTGATGAGCATTGTGAATCTCTGCAAAGATTATGAGCCATATGCTCATATGGTTTCACATGCACATTGCAACTGGGACTCACCTAACTGAGCACCATGGGTGCCTAGAATTATGGGGAACTCACTCTGAGAAATACTCTTCCATGTGGAAATACTAGTTTATTAAAGCCATTTTGGAGATACAGCAAGCAGAGCATTAAGGTCATATAATTTATTGACACTGTGGTTATTTTATATCCAAATTGAAAAAAAGCAAGAAAAACATTTTAATTCCACTGTCTAGAACCAACCATTGTTCATACTTTTATATATATTTCCTTCTATACTTTAAAAATATACCTTTTTTATCAAGTTGAACAATGTTGATATGTGTTGTACTCTTTATTCTTAATTTTTTTTTTTTTTTTACCATTTAAGTATCACCAATACACAATGTTATATTAGTTTCAGGTTCAGGATATGGTGATTGACAATTCTATTACATTATGCAATGCTCACTACAATAAGTGCAGTTACTTTCTGTCAACATACATAGTTATTACAATATTATTGACTGTGTTCTCTGTGCTATATTTTTCATCTCCCTTGACTTAGCTATTTTATAACTGATAGCTTGTACCTCTTAATCCCCTCACCTATTTCACCTCTTCCCCCCACACCTCTCTCCTTTGGCAACCACCAATTTGTTTTCTATATTTCTGAATCTGTTTGTTTTTTAGATTCCACATATAAGTGAAATCATATGGTATTTGTCTTTCTCTGTCTTATTTCACTTAGCATAATACCCTCTAGGCCTTGCCATGTTGTCATAAGTAGCAAGATCTCATTCTTTTGTGTGACTGAGTAATATAGCACATCTTCTTTATCCATTCATCTGTTGATGGACAGTTAGGTTGCTTGCATATCTTGGCTATCGTAAATAATGCTGCAATGAACATAGGAGTGCATATATCTTTTTGAATTAGTGTTTGTATTTTCTTTGAATAAGTACCCAGTGTGGAACTACTGGATCATTTGGTGTTTTCATTTTTAATTTTTTGGGGAAACTCCATACTGTTTTCCATAGTAGTTACACCAATTTACATTCCTACCAACAGAGCACCAGGGTTCCCTTTTCTCAACATCCTCACCAGTAGGTTTCATTCCTTGTCTTGTTGATACTAGCCATTTTGACAGGTGTGAGGTGATACCTAATTGTGGTTTTGATTTGCATTTCCCTGATGCTGAGTGATGTTGATCAACTTTTCATATGTCTGTTGGCCATCTGTAGGTCTTCTTTGGAAAAATGTCTGTGCAGGTCGTCTGCCCATTTTTATTTGGATTATTTTTGGGTTTTTTTGGTGTTGAGTTGTATAAATTCTTTACATATTTTATTTTTTTATTATGTTCAGTTACATATTTTAGATGTTAACCTCTTATTGGATAAATCATTTGCAAATCTCTTCTCCCATTTTGTAGGTTGCCTTTTTGTTTTCTGGATGGTTTCCATAGCTGTGTAAAACATTTTTATTTTAGTGAAGTCCCAATAGTTTATTTTTGGTTTTGTTTCCCTTGCCTGAGGAAACATATTCATAAATACGTTGCTAAGGCTGATGTCCAGGAGACTACTGCGTATGTTTTCTTTTAGGAATTTTATGGTTTCAGGTCTCACATTTTAGATCTTTAATTCATTTTGAGTTTATTTTTGTGTGTAGTGTAAGAAAACAGTCCAGTTTCATTCTTTTGCATGTAGCTGTCCAGTTTTCCCAGAGCCATTTATTGAAGAGAATGTCTTTTTCACATATACACAGGTATATTCTTGCCTCTTTTGTCATAGATTAATTGACCAAATAAGCATGGATTTCTTTCTGGGCCCTTAGTTTTTCTTGATTTTTTAGTATATGATTTTTCTCATTCATTTGCTCTTTATGAGCACATTTTTGATGACAAATATTATTTCACCTCAATAATTCACCATTTATATAAACATTCTTTTATTACAGGGCATGCAATTTTTCCAGTTTTTACTATCATATATTCTGTTGCAATGTTTATCTGTATATATAAGTTTTGTAAACATTGCTGACACTTTCTGATCATTTCCTTAAAATATGTTCTTATAAAATGAATCATTCAAATGAAAAGTACTATGATTTTTTTAAATCTCCTGAAATATACTAAGTTGTGTTTTAGCAAATTTGTTTTTTTAATACGTGCACCAGCAAGTAAATGCTAATGCTATTTTATCAAACTGAAACCTAAATTAAATATATATTTACACTCTTAATAATCTAAAACATGTTTTTTTAAAATTTGTATTTCTTCTGATTGATTTTTTTATATGTCTGTTAGCCACTTATATTTTCTCTTTGTGAAGTTTTATGCTATTTTTGTTCATTTTTTTAATTTGTCTTATTTCATGGTTGCTTATGCTTAGAAATCCCTCCTGTGACAGGATATTTAATAATTATTCACCTTTTCCCCATTTTTATGCTTGATTTCTTACTTTCCCCCTAACTGGTCATTTGCATATAACAGTCACATAAAAACATTTTCAAATACTTAAGAGTTTATAAAATATATCTCCCACATTCCGCTTTAGAAAGAATTGCTCGAAGGCATGCCATGGCAGATTACTGAAATAGAAATTAAGAAGAATGGGGAATTCATGGTCTTCGAGGAGACACAGTTTAAGAATTAAAATCAGCTGAGCAAATGGATTTGATCTAAATAAACTTATGCCCAAACACTCTGTAATTTAATTATAAAACATGCAGACATATATGACCTAAGAACAATTGGAATGGTGAAGTATCCTAAGTATCTCATAGATTATACTACATTAAAGGCCCATTTTGGGATTGGAGGGAAGGAGTACTAAGTACGTGCACATATTATGTTTTAATGCAACAGCAATTGCCAACATTTGGCCACAAATTACATCCCCTGGTTTAGTATCCAAGCTTGATTTTTTTTATTATGTTATGTTAATCACCATACATTACATTATTAGTTTTTGATTAAAGAGGGCACGTTCTGCATGGAGCACTGGGTGTCATACGCAAATAATGAATCATGGAACACTACACCAAGTTTGATTTTTGAGTCTAAGCCTTCGTTGCTTAGAAGAAGCCCAAGATATTTCAGTATCACTTTTTGTCATCTGTGGTTATTTAAATGATCTCAATATTGTGGAATATTCACAACCCAGTTTCATCACCTTAACCTCTTCCGCACCTTCCAGGTTGAGAGTGACATCTGAGGTTATGGAAAAGTCCCAGGGCACATCTGCGTATTTGTTAGAGCTAAATCTGGTCTCTAAATCATGTTTCTTCATTATACATGTTCATCATTTTATCAACCTCTCTTAGCTTTGAAAAGTTTTCAGTCATACATGATAACTTTCTGAGTTTCGATACTGTAACATGGTGTAACTTTTAAAAGACACTTCAGAAACAGAGATCCAAATTTAGATATGATAGTGTGCTAACTGCAATAGTAATTCGACTGAAGTGACAGTCGAATAATTAGATAAATTCTGAATCAAAGAATAAAGTGTCTGAGGGCTGTGCAAGTAGAAGAAAGCAGGGGTCCGAATTTTATGATAGTAAGTCTAGAATTCCAGGGAAAATGAATGACATGGAACAGAACCAGTCATTATGATCACAAACTCTGTAAAACTCAACCAAACTTCAGTACTGTTCTTTATATGGAAAGTGAGAAATCAGAATGCATAAAACATCCAATTCTGGAAGTATGGGTAAAAGTTGGTAGAAACAGAATTGTAATATGAGCTCTTACCACACATTTAAAACTGCATAGTAGAACACACACACAAATGTAATGATATACCTGAATAATGTAATTAATAAAATTGAATTAATTGACACATCTTAAGGATTGCACTTTGAAATATATTGACATGTGTCAGATGGTGTAAAGATACACTTTTTTGAGATTCCATGGAATGTTTAGATAAATCACTAATCACATGATATATAAATTTTAAAATATAAAAGTTATGGATGTCCAGAAGCACATAAAACCACGTTCAGCATCATCAGTTATTAGGAAAATGCTGATTAAAACTGCAGTAAGATGCTACTACATGTCCTAGAAATGGCTAAGATGGAAAAAGGAAAAAAATAAAAACTCAAAACACCGACCAGTGCTGGCAAAGATATAGAGTTCTCATAAATTGTTGGTAGGAATGCAAAATGATACAGGCACTTTAAAAAAATCGTGAGTTTCTTGTATATTACACATACACTTGCCATTGTGACCCATAAATCTCACTTCTAGATATTTACCCTAGAGCAATATTATCTTAGGTCACACAAAAACCTGTACGTAAATGCTTATAGAAGCTCTAGTCATAATTACCCAAAGCAGAAAGAATTAATTGTCCTTCAATAGCTGAATGGTTGAACAAATAGTGGTACATCCATTCAATGAAATTCTCAACAATAAAAAGGAGAGAACTATTGATATGTGCTAAAACAGTTAAATCTAAAATACATTCTGCTAAGTGAGACATATCAGACCCAAAGTCTACATGCTGTATGATTTCCTTATATGAAATTCTGGATAGAGCAAAACTCTGGAGATGGGGAACAGATGAGTGTTTGCCATGGATTAAAGTTAGGCAAGGAATTGACTACTAATGGAGCTGCAAAGCAGTGATGGAACCATTCTGTATTTTGATTGTGGTGGTGGTCACAGAACTCTACGTTTGCCAAAAGCCATAGACCCACTAGCACGTTCCATTTGTAAAAGTAAATTACAGGGGATGCCTGGTTGCCTCGGTGTGTAGAGCATGAGACTCTTGATCCTGAGTTCAAGTCCCATGTTGGGTGTAGAGCTTACTTAAAAAAAATTGCAAAGAGGTAGGCATTTCATATATCATATTGATAAATATTCGTAAGACAGAGAATAACTTTTCAAAAAATAGATCTTTTGGCTAAATTAAGAGAGAAGTTAAATGTTTAAGGAATAAGATTTAGAAAATGCCATAATACATGAAAATTTATCAAAACATGGCAGTGGTTGCCAAAGCTAAACTCTGTGATAAATTCATGCTTTCAGAGCTTGTGTCCTAAAATAAAAAATGGAAATAAATACAGATAAATAAATTAAGCATTCTAGGGGTACCTGGGTGGCTCAGTCATGATCCCAGTGTCTTGAGTTGGAGCCCCATGTTGGGCTCTCTGCTCAGCGAGGAGTCTTCTTCTCCCTCTCCCTCTGCCCCTACTCCTGCTCTCTCTCTCGCTCACTCTCAAATAAATAAATAAAATCTATAAAAAAATTAAACATTCTATTCAATATACCCCATAAATCCTAAAAGGGTGACATACAGAAATAAAAACAAAATTTACTGAATGAGAAAACAAACTGTAGAAGTAATTCATCTAAGAGCTGTTAATTCAGAAGACCAAGTAATCAACAAGCTTCTGGCAAATATTAGCAAAATAGTAAGAAAAGAAAATAATACAAAGAGAAATGATATATAATTATAAATATTGATTTAACACTTTATAGATTACTACATTAACTCTATGCTAATAAGCTGAAAATCTTAATGAGATACCTCAGCAATTGAGAAACATGAATAAGTAAACAACATTGGTAATTATTAAAAGTTTGATCAAAACATTATTTTTTCAAAGGTTTGAAGCTTTGTCATTTGTGGAGGGGTGAAAAAAAAATGAAACAGAAAGTGAATGCTGCATAAACTGGCCCAGAATGCTAAAAACATGGCTACCTAGAAATTTTTAATAAATTAGCACACTTGGATAAGAAAATAGGAAAAAGAGAGAGACCATTTACTGCATGGCAGAAACTTAATTAAAATTACTTGCAAATCAAATTAAAAAATCCTGTGGCAAAATCTTAATTAAAGTACTTGCAACATGACATTAAATGTAACTTCAAATAGTCATTTATCTTTACCAGTTTTAGCTTGATCCTAGAAATGAAAGGATGATTTAGTATCAGGGAATCTGTGAATTCAATAAATTACATAATCTTGGTTGATGGCATACCTAGAATACTAGACACTCAATAGATCATTTTAACATCTTGCTTCTCTATGTGACAAATTATTTTCAATAATAATCATGAAATTAATACAGTAAAATAAAACCACAAAAATATAATAAAACTTTTTTTATTGAATGACATAATATACACATATTCATATATATGTATGTTTGCCAATAAAATAATTTAAGATTACAGTATAAGAAAAGAGGTACTAAATTAACATTTGTAAATCATATTAATGCATTTTTTGAAATGAAAATAAAGAAAAGTACTGACCAATATCAACATATTGGTCAAAGACATGAGAACTAACATTAGAGTTTCTGTTTTCAAGCCTTTGGCAAATGATTTTTTTAAAACTATATTTATGTTTGGCAGCAGTATAGTTATTTTTGTCAATTTGTTTTCACTCCTACTTGATCAAAGAATAATTTTTATAAATTTTAATTTTGAGAAGTTCCATTTCGTACAGCAACAGGTACACAAATAGTTAAGGAAAGTCATAAACGTATGGTTAAACCTATTTTGAGATTCACAAAAATCCTGTTTTACTTTTCTAGAAATTGCAACTCTATCTGTGTTTCCTTGGATTACTTCTTCTAGTGGCTTTCAAATGTCATATTTGAAATTTTTCTGCTGAAACATCTTCACCAGAAAATTCATAATAAAATTCTGTTGTATTTGGTAAAAACTTCTGAAGTTCATAATGGTTCAGAATTGTTTGAGCTTGCTCTGGGTGCTATTTGTGTCACTAAGTCATGTGGCACTACATATTTCTGCATTTAATCAGATTAGGTATAAATAATGAAAGCACAGTGATTATAAAGGAAAAATATAACTGAACTTAAATTCTTACCCATGTGCATCGGGGTTGACTATCTAACCAACAGTTCTCCATATTAACCTCCACATAATACAGTGTTTATTAAGGGGTAGATAATAAAAAATGTGCTAACTTGAAGCTTACATATATATTATGAAAATACAATGGTAACAATAACAAGTTTTTTGAACTTTGATCAACACAAAATTATTTCTGGGAGGAACATTTTATCACTAACACTGTTTAGAATTGCTGAGGTCTGGTGATAATAAAAAGCAGAGTGACTTAGGGTTGGTTGTATTATTGTCTTTAATGAATCCCTTTATTTTCTGGCCCTGATGTGGAATGCTTCAACCGCCTACTCTTGGTATACCAGTGATCTTAATATGAAGTTAATGGTGTACAATAAAAAGTCAATCCTTGATTCTGTTGGAGAGAGAAAGCTAGGAATGGAAAGATATTTTACTCACATGGCAAAATCTATCACAAATTGATAGCAAACATTTTAACACTAAAGACCTGGCTATTAAAAAAAATACAAACTAAACAACAAAACGACAGCATCGCCATCAATAATTAACAGGTCTGGAAGTTCTGAAAAATGCAACAAGTCCAACTATATATATATAGTTAACCTTATTGTTTACTTTGGGAATCAACTGAAAATGTACTAAATAGATCAGTTTGGCTAAATGAGCATACATAAAACTAAAACTAAAAACACGTAGATTTGTTGAATATAAACAACCAGTTAAAACCTCTGATGAGAAAATTACATCCCAATGACAGTAGAAAAGTAAAATCAAAAACTACATAAAGACATGAAAAGTTTAATTGGAACCCTTAGCAAGAACATGAACAACCTTTATGACTAAAACTTTATGTAAATAAAAAAGTTACAAATTCAGAGGCAAACCATTTCCCAAGTGAGAAGAGAGGTGGAAAATATTGTCTTTGTAAATGAATATGGATTTACTATTATTCCAATTAAAACTCTTAACTGAATCTTTCTTGGATCTTGACAAAATATACTCAAATTCATCTTGAAATGAAAATTAGATAAGATCTAGTTGAATAGGAAGTTTAGGAATCTTCCTATGAAATCTTAATATACTTTGTAAGGCCTTATCATGTATTATATTATGAGATAATAGTAGAAGCAATGTAATATTTGTATATAACAAGGTATATATCCATGAAACAGAATAGCTGAGAAAGAAACAACATGCACAATAATTTAGTATACAATAAATGCATACTTACAAATAAAAATGGCATTAATATTTATTAGTTAATTAATTAAATTTATTGACATATGACATTGTACTCAGTTGTATAGCATGATTTTCATATATGTAGATATTGTGGAATGATTGCCTCTGTCACCACATAGAGTTACACATTTTTGTGTATGTGATGAGAGTCTTTAGGATCTACTCTCTTAGCAAGTTTTAAATATACAATACAGTATTGCAACTCTAGTCAGCATGTGGTGAGGTTAATGTTTATTTTGAAGCATTCGTTAGGGGAGAAAGTTCTACTATTAATGGAAATGGAAAAAATCTTGGAAAAAAATAGCTAGTTTCACTATATCACAAATGAACATTTTTCCACCTAAGAAGAATAGATTTAGAAGATCAATATCAATTGGTTAAAAAATTTGTAACAAACAATAAACAATGTAAATGTTACAAAATAAATGTATAATGAGCTTATATAAATTAGCATAAGCACAGGGCTCTAACAAATAAAAGAGTAGGGAATATAATAGAGATATGGATCTGTTAAGGAATAAACAACTACTTATGCTATGTTTTGAAAATCTATCACAAAATGCCCGGGAGAAAATAACCAGCTTCCTCCGGAGAGCTTATTCTCTGGGAATTAAATTTGTAGTGATTTTCTAATTTTCTTTTTTTATATTTGCTACTATTTTTCAAAATGGCATATAATGATTATGTATTTTTATCATCAAAAATAAATAAGTCTTACTAAAATACACCAAAATTTATTTACTTTCTATATTTCATATAAGTTCCAGAATTTTCTGCATGCTTCTACTCTTTCTTATTGAGCCCCTATTATTTACAGATCAAGATTTTTATATAGCATGCTTCCTGAATTGGATCAGTTTCAGTAGAATGAGGGTAGATAGATAAATAAACAGAAAAATTTTCTGAATTTTCTGCTTGGTACATTAAAAAAAGTCTACCCTTAATTTTTTTTTTTTTTTTTTTTTTGGTAGTGGGAGGTATGAAAATCTGGGTCAATGCCTTTTTATTTTCTATATTAACTGGAAAATTAATAGAATCATCAACTCTCTTGTAGACTCATATGCTCAAGATATTTTTGCAATGAAATATACTTCTTAAAGATCTGATATAGCCCAAACTTAAAAAAAGAAGGCTTTTCATTTTTTTAAGTCAGATCTCCTATGATTTACTAGAGGAAACAAGTAGAATTCTTCTTATCAGATGCTTCCTATGACATCTGATCAGAGTAAGAACAGCCATGACTAGTGTTTAAAATTAACAAGTACTTTTTGTAATACTTGATCCTTTTAGGTTGATTTTTATCCTTTTTAATTTATTTTTTTGAAGATTTTATTTATTTATTTGACAGAAAGAGACAAAGCAAGAGAAGGAACACAAGCAGGGGGAGTGGGAGAGGGAGAGGCAAGCTTCCTGCCGAGCAAGGAGCCCCATGTGGGACTCGATCCCAGGACCCTGGGATCATGACCTGAGCCGAAGGCAGATGCTTAACGACTGAGCCACCCAGGCGCCCCTGTTGATTCTTATTTTTATCAAAATTATACATGCATATGTTTTAAATCATGACATGAAGATTTGTTAGGAAAAATAAGAAGTACTCTCTATTTTCCAAGCCCAAAGATTCTTTTAAAGCTTGGTGACTTTGCTACCCATACTCCTCTCCAGAAATATTCTAATAATATTCCCTGGGGTTGGAAACCTGCTCTCCATACGCCTTCCAGAAGTATTACCGACCACCCCTTACCTCCAAGAAGGAACTGGTTTCTGACCCCCCTCCATAGTCTTGGGAAATCTTTCTGTTCTGTCTTGCTGTTCTTACCTATTTCCCCTCAAAAGGGTTAGGTGCTCTCCATCTCTGACATACTTAGCATAATCCCCTCAATGACATTAAGTTAGAGACATAAAAAAACCCAAAAACCCCACAACCCCCCCCCAAAAAAAAACAGGAAGGGAGGTTGCCTACAGGCCACCTCTGTTTTCTATCATAAAACATAATCATCCCCTGAAAGAAAAGATAGCACAAAGACCTATCTGGCTGTTTGGAATGGGGAAAGGAAAATTAAGAAGAAAATTATAAACAGCTTTCTATTTCCTTACTCTATTAAAACTAGTCAAAGATGAAACAAACCACAACATTAGCAGTTCATGCCACTGTGCGCTGTATGGAATATGCAGAAGTATGGGACACAAACCTCCTTAAGGAGTTTATAGTCTGTTAGAAAGATTAAGACAATAACTTGGGTAATAACCACCTATTACTATTACCTACTTTGCATTCCACAAAATGCCAGATGCTGTATGTACACTTTATCATTTAAAACACTCTACACCGTGTAAGCTGAGTCCTGTTTATTACTCCCCATCTGCAGATGAGGAAGTTGGGGCTTGGAGAGGCTAAATAAATGTTCAAAGTCACACAACTAATAAGAAGATGGGGTTGGAACTTACTCTACCAACCACCATGTCAGACAGCTTCCAGATATACATTTAGTAGATGCTAAATAAATATTTAATGAAAGAGTTTATGATAACAGATATATAGCTTATATGGCAGTGCTGCGGTCAAAAAATAAATTATTGTGGTGAGGACTTTTGTTGGAAAAGAGCATGATCACTGTGAGCAGAGAGACAGAGGTGGTGGAAAACATGCACAGAATAAGGCTTACACTGGATAGAATTTGGGAACGCAGACCTCTGTGGCATAGAATAATGTCTTGAGTAGTGTGAGGATATAGGACCATGCATGTATGATTGGAATCCAGAGCTTCTGGTTACAGAGTTATGAGAAAGAATGTTGGATATGCATATATAAAGTCAATATGCATATATATAATTTATAAATGAATATACGTATGCATGAATGTATATATGTGTGTGTGTATATATATATTTCATGTAAAGTGAAAACAGTTAACTTTTTTGCCATTAATGAATATTTTATTATTTTTTTATTTTCTGTTTTTAACTAACATCTTTAATCTGTGAACAACCAAATATTTTTTTTCCTTATAGGCATTAACTCTCTTAGACAGTTGAATTTCTGATTAATTATGTTATGTAAAATACTTAACTCTTATATACTGCTTGCCATTCATCAGGCATGTTCGAAGCAATGTATATCTATTATCTCATTTAATCTTTAACAAAAAATACTTATGATATAAGTACTATTATTAATCCCGCTTTATGAATAAATAAAATAAAATATACAAAAGTTAAGTAATTGGTCAAGGTTGTACAACTAGTAAAGGGCAGATGGGATTTAAATCCAGGTTCTCCAAAACATGGTGATGTATTAGAGATAAACTTGAAGTTTTGATCTAGGTCAAAATCTAGAGAAAAATACAGCACCAGCAGATTTTGACAATGACTATGTGTACTGTGAGAGACTCCAAGATGTTCTTTGGCCCTAAGTTCAGGAGGAAACAAGTTGATAGGCCCACCAGAGAATGTATTGCAAGTTTGGACTTTATTAATAGATTATCAAAAGTAGGGTGGGGGCACCTGGGTGGCCCAGTTGGTTAAGCGGCCGGCTCTTGATTTTGGCTCAGGTTATGATCTCAGGATCCTGGGATCAAACCCTGCGTCGGGCTCCACAGTTAGCATGGAGTCTGCTTGAGATTCTCTCTCCCTCTCCCTTTGCCCCTCCCTCTGCTCACTCTCTCTTTCTCTCTCAAATGATTTTTTTTAAAAAGTAGGGTGGGGGGCGCCTGGGTGGCTCAGTTGGTTAAGCGACTGCCTTCGACTCAGGTCATGATCCTGGAGTCCCGGGATCGAGTCCCACATCGGGCTCTCTGCTCAGCAGGGAGTCTGCTTCTCCCTCTGACCCTCCTTCCTCTCGTGCTCTCTGTCTCTCATTCTCTCTCTCTCAAATAATTAAATAAAATCTTTAAAAAAAAAAAGTAGGGTGGAAATAGTTCTATTCTTATCGTTGATCGGATCAATCTAGGGTTGTTTTCATTAACTTCTAGTCCCCACGATTTAAAAGACATGTAGAGAAAATTCAGTAAGTTCATGTGAGGTAAATATAGGTTGTGAGGGTGTTTTAAGTCAATTAATTAGTTCAGGAGCACTTGAAGGAAATCTATAAGCTTTCCATCACACAGAATCAAATCTGACCTCCTTATTCTGTCCTACAAGGTTCCAGGCAATCCAGTTTCTGGCTAGCTCTCCTACATTTTTTTCCCTAACTCTTCCTGCAGTTCAACTGACTCTAGTCTGTTCATCTTGCTCGTCCTTAAACAAGCCAAAACCATCCTGCCCCAGGGCCTTCGCACCTGCCACCCACACTACCTAACTGTTCTTCCCCAATGTATATATGTGGCTTACTCTCACTTTTTTAAATTCCCACTTTCTCAGAGAGCCCTTCCTCAACCATCTTATCCAAAATAGCATCCATATTACTCCTTCCTCTTATGGTGATATGAATGTATGCATGAATGTATGTATGTGTGTACGCATGTACCTATATAACATGATACTTACACTACGTGACATTATTATTCATCCATCACTTCTAGTCATTGTTATTACAGTTTTCACCACTAGAATATGAACTCCATAAGGAGGGGAACTTTGTCAGTTTTGTTCATTGCCATACACCCAATCCCCAGAACTGTGTCTGGCACTTCGTAGGCTCACAATAGATATTTATTGAGGGAATAAATGATGGCCATTTAGCCTGGAGAAGGGAAAATGCAGCAAGGCTAATTATTATCATCACAGATTTGAATTGAGTTTGCACAGAAGTGTGGTTAGACATAATCTGGAAGAACCCTGAATTATTGGTTATCACATTTGAGGTCAAGATGAGGAAGCATTTTGTGTGTCCGAACTGTGCAGAGATAAAGGAGGCTCTTACAGGTAGTGTTCATTCCCTGTTACCAAAGGTACTCAAGTAGCGTCTACTTAATTTCTTAGTTAAAAATCTAGAGGGGATCATGCACAGATTAGATGCACTTTAAGAGCAGGTTTAACTCCGCATTCTTTTATGACCAGAAAAGAAGAGAAAAATGACTCCTGCAGCATCTTTTGTCCCACTTGATGTGTGGCCCATATTTAGAATCAAAACATTTTGGGGCTGACAGACACTAGAGATCTTATAGAAAATGAAGTTGAAAACTAGGAAAGGATATTATCCCCCTGCAACAAGCCCTCTGTGGCCGTCCACAGACCACAGCATAAAGTCCCAGCTCCTCAGTCATCAGCAAAATATTTATTAAGCTCCAACTACATACCAGGCACTGTTTTCAACCCTGGGGTTATAGCAGGAAATGAGATAAACAAGGACTTTCTTCTTGTTGTGATGCCATCCATCATCTGGTAGCTATCCTTACGTATGTGTGTGTAAATGTATGTGTGTATATATATCAAATATATGAATAGTATGAATATATTGGATCATGAGTAGTGTGCCAATCAACTAAACTTTGTGTATTCCTAAATGGCAACGATAGAGGATAAAATGTAGTGACTGGGATGCAGGGCTTTCTCTGTTTACAAAATCGCATTCTTTTGGCCTTTGAATGATTATACCAAAGTGACAGCAATTGGTCAACCAGAAACCAGGAGTCAGCCGAATTTTTGCAGGATATTTATTCATACATTAGGGTGGTCTTCCAGGAAACAGAACAACAAACAGAATGTTTTACAAGCAGTGTTATAGAAATATACACAAAGAAGCATTCTGGTTCAAAGTAGAAACTTTTGGCCTTACACAGGGATGTCTAAACGTAGCAGTTTTGACAAAGAAAGTAAATAGGAGTCTTTAGAAAGTTGTTTTAAGAATAATGTCTTAAGAGTCAAACTGAATATGTTCGAATCATTTATCCTTATAAAAAAGCTTAACTGGAATATAATTAAAAGCACTCTTCACTGGGAATATTAATGATCTCTATGAAAACACCATAGGAGTGATGTGATTTGCCCTAGGAGTCCTTTTCAAATTTTAGAGTGCAGTCTTTACTTTCACAATATATTTTTTAAAGATTTTATTTATTTATTTGTCAGAGACAGAGAGGGCACAAGCAGGAGGAGCGGCAGGTGGAAGGAGAAGCAGGCTCCCCACTGAGCAAGGAGCCTGATGTAGGGCTCCACCCTCAGACCCTGGGATAATGACCTGAGCCGAAGGCAGACGCTTAACCGACTGAGCCACCCAGGCATCCCATACTTTCACAATATTGAGATGTATCACTGATATTTTGTAAGTGGAGTGTGAGACACTCAATAAACATTTTATACAGTGAAGAATTTTCTGCTCCTCACACAAATTTCTAATCCCCTATTGGACATGTTCTGTAGATGAAAAACTCAAACCTAGATTCTAAACCCATTTAACATCAAAATAGAAAATATTTTTACATTTTTACATAGATTGGGTTCTTCATTTATGGATTTATTTTTTATATCAAAGGATGATTGTACTTGCTTGTTTTTGTTGGGGATTTTAAGAAGCAGCATATTCCATTTTGATAAATACCAAGGCTGATGGCAGTGCAACTACATTTGAGGCTGTTGCATGCCTGGTGCACTTCTGACTAGTTCTACTGGACAGATCGATTACTTTATAGTATTGATTTTATATTGACTATATATTGATTGAAACTATGAAGGTAGGCGGGATATAGGATCTAAGAGTTTTATTTCAAGATAGAAAAGGACACATTACAAAATATTTAACATGAAATGAAATGTTGAGTCTGCCCGGGCAGGCATGCACGTTAATCCTGGGCTCCCTAAAGAAGACTGCAGGGGCTCAGGTGCATTTTAGAATGTGTTGACTGAACCCAGTTCCCGTATTTTCTTGCTTGCCAACTTGGGCAAGTAAATCTCTTGGGACGTCACAGTCCACATCTATAAAATAGGAACTGCAATTCTCACTCTGTGAGAAAGTGGAATTGTAGCCATACAGTGCTTGGGACAGATCTGGTCCAGAGTTCGGCCCTGGTGGTTGCTTTTCCTCTCCCTGCTTTCGGGAAGGGATTTCACCTTGGAACTACCTCTTAACTGCAAATATTTACTTTCCTGACATGAACATTATTAAAACAATATAATCTACCTATACCTAATTATAACATCAGCTAAAGCTTAAATGTAATATAACAGAAGAATAAAAATAATTTATTCTTAAATAATATATATTTAAATATGTAACGACTTGGGTCTTACTTCAGCAGGTGAAACAATAAAATAGGTACTTGCACCTACTAGGATGAAATATTGAATTTAAGACATGTGATATCAAAAGCCATTGCATTCAAAACACACACTGAAATGAGAGAGCAGACATTCAGGGGAATCTGAGCATATAAACTTGTGTTAGTGTTAAGTAACGAGAGTAGTAAGTGAGAGCATAATAATGCTATCATTAGCCTTTCAGGTTGTCGTCTTTTCTAATCCTACGTGGGCAGCATTTTTCTCTAATAATATAATGAAGACCATCCCAAACAACTATTATGTGTCTTTAATAACATTCAGTAAAATATTGACAAAAGGAAAGTTATCGAATCAGTACTGGAATTTTCCTTCCCATTTTATTTACTATGGACATACCCTCTTTCAATTATACATTGGCTACAGGATAGCGTATCAAGTAAATAATTCAATAATTTCCAGTCATCACCTTTATTCCACTTATGCTTCCCTCTCTGTGTTGAACTTTTGTTGAATTACTGGTATTTTCATGTATGTTCTTGTGAAAACTTTTATTATTATGTACTAAAGAATGACCGGTTTATGTTTATGAAGGTTTAGTTTGGTGGCCATTCAAAGGCAAGGTGAGGTCTGAGAAAATTCTTCCCTGTGAGAAACTCTTGGGTTGCTCTTTCTGCTAAATGTCTAAGCTCTGTACATTTCTCAAACTCTCTCTAGGAACAACATTGCTTCCTCTGAGATTTTCTGTACCTTAGAACATTGGGGATGAGGGGTGGGGTTGGAGAGGAGAGGGAATTGGATTCGGTGTCCTTCTTCCGAAATACTTTGTTCTATAAAAGTAAGGGCATGAGGAATTAAAATAGCTGCTTAATGGTACAATATATGTTTTCCAAGAAGACTGGCATGGTGAACGTTGATAAACTGAGCATAAATGGTTCATAGCTTATCTTCCAAGTCAGGGAGGGATAGAAGCACCACGCCTTGCTCTCTGAATGACAGAAATCCAGTTCTTGCTTACCCGTGTTTCTCTGAAAGTCTTCTTGCTGTGGTTTTATGATAGTTCAACCTCATATTTTAATCCAGGTAAATATATTGGCTATTTAAGTAATTTTAAAGAACACTATTACTATCACCCATAGATCTGCCTAAATAAAAAATATCTTAAAGCTAGTAGGAGACACTCATCTTTATAGTAGATGAAGTGTTACATATTCACACGTTCCATGGAAATCTCACCACCTCCTGATTATATCACTCTGTCAAAGCTTCCAGACCATAATTTTGTTTCAAGAGTTGCTCCACAGACCCATTTTAGGTTTAAGGTGAATTTGCTGCAGAGTGGTTTAGTTACTTGCAGATGTCAAGTAATTTGTATGGTAAAATCATAGCTTGGAATAATTCATAAATTTCCATGTTTATTTTTTATTGTCTCAGCCTATCTGATTTGTTGTGAAACTCAAGTTTCTTGGCAAAAATATAAATCTCATTATAAATATCCATTGAAGTAAATATGACAGCTCTGTTTCTTATTATGTGCATGTGCAGTGTAAAGATATTAGCCATAAAATTTGGTGAATGTCCTCTAGGGGATTTCAAATTTTAGTATGTTTTAAATAACTTGGAGAATAGCATTTGTTTATGGTTTTTCATGTGTATAGGAAATAATAAATACAACTGACAGTCATGTACATGGTGAATTAAACTGAAGCTATAGATATATACAAAGTGTCAGTTTTTTGCTTTTGAAATGAACTTAAAATGAATTTAACATGTCAAAATCAATATTTCAAAATGTGCATTTTTTTAGCTAAGTCTTTTAGAAAATATTTTGGTAGGTGTTAAACAGCATTGTTACTTTTTTCTTACATAAGTTTTATGTCTTGAGTCTTTCATTTGTTATGAAACCGTATTTTTCTGTAGAATTTCAAAATTATATCAAGAGTTAAACTGTATGTTTACTAGATTTTAAAAGGCAAGACAACAAATTTTCAGTAGATTGTGTAATTTATAAAATTATTAAGAAAAGCATTGGTATTCTATTTATTGAATACACGTTGAATTTTAGCAATCTGCTGTGACCTATTTTGGAGTCTGAAGTTTGGGGGAGAAATAGTGTAATCTGCTAATGTGTAGATCTCAAAAAATAACTCTCAAGGAAAAAGTCTATTATAAAAAGGAAATTACTTCCAGTTTAAATACATGACATTAAAAGTGAGTTCACAAATACACATAATCTGTTATAGCTATCACATTCTATAACTCCATGATCCTATATCTTCCCTCTGCCAATAGTTTTTGTCTTAAACTGAAAAAAAAAAAACAAAACCTTGCTGTCTTTAGATTGATATTACAGGAAAGAAAATCTGACAATGATTTTTATTCAATTTTCCAAATCAAAATTTGATTAATGAGGCATGATGATAGCAGCACAGTTAAAAGAATTGATAAATTACCAGTGGGCCATCTCCAAATTCTGCCTGCTTTTCCTCTTCTGACTGCAAAAGCTTTGTGGGGGAGTGAGAGGAGGGAGCAGAACAATCAACTTGTAGGCTCCTGCCATCTTCAGATAAATAATGTGATGCTTTATCCAAAGGGTGCTGGAAGCTTCCTTAAGCTCAAGGCAACCCATCCTGTAGCGTCAAAACAGATTGCTATGTGGGCTTCTCCCTCAGTACCTTTCCCTCAGTGTGTATGTTGGTAGAGATGTGAAGGGAGCTATTTATAGTCAAGTTTGACTTTTTATGAGAACCCTATGACTGACACTTATTTAAACTTTAAGGACGATTCATTAGTAGTCAGATTTAAGGACGATTCCTTTGTAGTCAAATTTAAGGACGATTCCTTTGTGGTGCTGTAATCTGAATTTTAAAATTATTCAGAGAATGCAAGTTTCTTTGCAGGATATTAAGGATATTATTCAGGGCAGGATATTAAGAGTACCAATTCTGGAGTCAAGCAATCCTGAATTAGAATCTTGGCTCAGACTGTAGTGGAAAGCCTGGTTAACTCAGTCAACATTCATTTATTAAGTGAATACCATGGGCCAGAGATTGCATTTGACATGATAGTATGCCAGATCAATCATTTTTGCTGTTTCAGATAAGCTAATTTTTTTCTGATTATCAGACTACTCCACTGTACAGTGTAATAATTCCTCCATTCTGTTACATAAAATGATAATATAAAGCTTCGCTTCAAAACTAGTACCTAATTTTTCTTATCATTAGAAGAAAAAATTTCCACCAATGTAGAATCTAGTCTATTATTTATTTCAATTTTTCGGTTATTAAAGTTGAAATAATAAAACCCGAAAAACAAATAATAACAAATTCATCGGAGTGCTCAAATTACCTTTAGGTACTAACTTAACTTCTTACAGATCCTTTTATTTTTTTTTTTAAATTTTTTTAAAGATTTTATTTATTTGACAGAGAGAGACAGCGAGAGAGGGAACACAAGCAGGCTCCCGGACGGATGAGCGGGGAGCCTGATGCAGGGCTTCATCCCAGGACTCTGGGATCATGACCTGAGCTGAAGGCAGATGCTTAACGACTGAGCCACCCAGGTGCCCCCAGATCCTTTTATCTAAACATATGTATAGCTTATTTGGCTTTCACTATTCCTAAATGATTGTGCTTGCAGAAGAGCCATATAGTTCTTTAAAGAGATAAAGCCACCTGGGTGGCTCAGTTGGTTAAACTCTGACTTCGGCTCAGGTCATGATCTTGGGGTCCTGGGGTCAAGCCCCTCCTCCTGCCATGAGCCCTCCAAGGAGTCCCCTGAGGAGCTTACAGGGCCTAGCTCCACACTTAGCGGGGAGTCAGCTTCGCTCTCCCTCCCTCTGCCCCTCCCCCAGCTCATGCTCTCTCTCTCTCTCTCTCTCTCATTCAAATAAATCAATAAAAATCTTAAAAAAAAATAAAGAGATAAAGGCAGCCTAATCAATGTGAAATCCAAGGACTTGTATGTTAGGGTATTGCACAAAAAAAAAAAATGTAACTGAATTTGGAGAAAAAAACATTAAATCAAACATATTCAAATGGTTAAGACAGTATGCAAGTTTTTGAAGTTTTTGCTCCAAGTACTTAAATACTTGATGGAAACTGTTTTTAAATTTTACACCTGTATCAAGCAATCTAGTGAACCAGCCAATCTGCTTTAAAAGCTAATCATTTATCAGTAAGGCTATAAATCATTTATCCTAACTGGGGATACATAGAAAATAAAGTGTTTTTACATGGTGGGAAGTAGCCATGCACATTACATGTTTTTTTTTATTTGCTAGGCCTATGAAAAAAGAGAATTTGGACAAGTCTTACTTTATTTTCATGTTTATTTTATTTTTGGCCTTAAAGCTTTCATAAGAAAGCTTTATCAATCAATCCTGACTATCAATGTCAATAGTCAGGAAATAGATTTAATGATGTCAATTCTTAGGAGATTGTCTCTGGTGCAAGCAAGCAATTCGTTTCTTTTCTGTCTCACAGCAAAAATCGGATGAGTTAGGAAAAATAATTCTTTACAGTTGATATATATTATTTTGGCTCAAACAAAAAATATGTACATAATATTTTTTTCTTCTGACTATGACAGACTAATGATCTCAGACTTGAATCTTCAATGTTAAAAAACAGAATAAAACCAAGCAAAATAACCTATGAATCTGGAGAAAAGTATATGATACGGTTTTTCTAGGCATTGAAGAGCGGGCAGTGGAGGCTTATAATCTTCAGTGGAGTGAGGACATGTGAGGTGGGACCCAGACTGGCTCAGGTTTTCTGTGTGGAGGCATTTTGGGGGGCCATACACAAGAAGACAGAGCCTAGGCTGAGAGCAGCAACCCCTGAGCTGGAGGCTGATTTGGCGTCTGGGGCTCCTGAGGCAGTTGGGGTTTTCAGGGAAAGGTACTATAGATGAGGGGCCTATGGGGAAGCACTGAACTGCCCTCATGAACGTAGTCAAGAGTTGGGCTCTGCATGTACAGACTGAGAGTCTGTGAGGCCTAAGCCGAGAGCAGTGGCTCCAGGGATGAGGGTCAAACAGATGGCCAAGTCACGGGACACGCAAGGGACCCACCCAACTCTAGCCCATTCAGAGTGTGGAGAAATTGCAGTCTTTGGAAATGCAGCTCAGACCCCAGGGAGGCCATGCCTCAGGAGCAAGGGTACTTAGGATAGAGCTTATACCCTAGAACTAAAGATAAACGAAAACAGATCTACTCTGAAAAAAATCATAATTTTAGGGGTGCATGGGTGGCTCTGTCGGTTAAGTGTCTGCCTTCAGCTCAGGGACAGAGCCCCCTGTCAGGCTCCTTCCTCAGAGGGGAGCCTGCTTCTCCCTCTGCCTCTGCCCCTCCCCCTGCTCGTGCTCTCTCTGTCTGTCTCTGTCTCTCTCTCTCTCTCTTCAAATAAATAAATAAATACATAGAAATCTTAAAAAAATAATTTTATATTAATGAAGGCTGACAGGATTAAAAGGATTAATCAGAAATGTAATTGTCTCTCAAAACAAATCTCAACAGATTTTAAGGAATGAAAATGTATGAGCTCTCTACAATTTATCATTCATAATCATGGCTAAAATAATGATGTATTCTAGATGAATGAAAGTGGAGATATGTCAAAGCAAGGCAACTTGTATTCTAAGAAATTCTAGATGAAAATCTTCAAGGTCAGGCAAATGATATCCATATTGCAAAGGACATCTATATAAAATCTCCAGTTAACATTATACTGGAAGATGAAATATTGAGTGGTTTCATTCTGAGATAAAGAATAAGGTAGGGGTTCCTGGCTGGCTCAGTTGGTAGAGCATGCAACTCTTAATCTCTGGGTTGTGGGTTTAAGCCCCACGCTAGGGGTAGAGATTACTTAAAAATAAAATCTTTAAAAAGAAAAAAAAAAGAATAAGGCAAGAATATCTATGCTTGCTTTGTCTATTCAACATTGTATTAGAATTCTTAGCCAGTAAAATAAGTCAGGAGAAATGAAAGATACAAAGATTTAAAAAGGAGAAGTAAAACACTTTATTTGCAGACAACAGGTACACGTACAAAATCCTTTAAAAAACTCTACACAATCACTAACAAAAATTAGTGGATTTAGCAAAGTCGCAGCATACAAGGTCAATATAAAACAATAATTGTATTTTTATATCCTGGCATCAAACGACTGGAAAATAAAATTTTAAAAACACTATTTACTATAACATCAAAAATGAATTTAACAAAATATATACAAGACCTTTATACTAAAAACCGTAAAACATAGCTGGAATAAATTAAAGAGATTTAAACAAATGGAGGGATAGATTGACTTCATGATTTAGAAAGCTCAGTCTTGTTAAGATGACAATCTTCCCCAACTTGATTTATACATTTAATGTTATGACAGTTGAAATCCCAACCATCTTTAAAAAAGATCTAAATTGATAAACTGCCTTTAAAATGCACATGGAAAGGAAAAAGACCTGGAATAGCCAAGATAATCTTGGAAAAAAAGAAGAGCAAAGATGGAAGACTTATACTATCTAATTTCAGGATTTGGTATAAAAGTCCAATGATCAAGACAATGTGGTATTAGAGAAAGAACAGGCAGACACAGCAATGGAAGAGTGTAGAGAGTGCTGAATTAAACCTGCAGAATTACAAAGAATTTTTTACTAAAGTGCCAAGGAGGAAAGGAAATTCAATGGAAAAGGAAAGTCTTCCCAACAAATGGTCCTGAAACAACTGGGTAAATGTATTGAAAAAATGAACCTCAACTTCTACCTCATACTCTACACGTAACCCGGGAGTCATGATATGAATTCATAGCATGAATGAATTCGTAGAATCCACAGAGATGGATCATAGAATTAAATGAAAAAATTATAATGCTTTTACACAAAAATAAGGACAATATCTTCATGACCCTGAAAGAACTAAGTAACTTTCTCTCTCTCTCTAGATAAATAAATTGAACTTTATCAACATGAAAAACTTCTGTTTATAACATACCATTAAGAAATGAAAAGTAAAGTTATACCCCAGAAAAAACATTAGCAATATACACATCCAGCCAAGGACTTGCA
The DNA here is from genome assembly GCF_037043125.1 of Eumetopias jubatus. NCBI lineage: Eukaryota > Metazoa > Chordata > Mammalia > Carnivora > Otariidae > Eumetopias > Eumetopias jubatus. The sequence goes on from NW_028274812.1 coordinate 95,763,864, forward strand.
TCTAAAATGAATATTGTATTCCTACAAACAATTAATAATAAGCTAAACCATACAATAGTATATCGATGAGAAGACTGAATAGGCACTTCACCAACAATGAATGGCAAAGAACATGAATATGTTTATGAATGTATAAGAAACGTTTATGAAAATGTATATAAATGGCAAAAACATTTTAAAAATGGCAAAAACATATGAAAAAGTATTGAATTTCATTTGCTATTAAGGAAATGTAAACAAAATATACACTGACTAAAATAGCAAAATTTACAAAGATAGCACCTGATGTTGGTAAAGATGCAGCACAGCTAGAGCACTCATGAATTGCTGGTGGGAGTACAAGATGGTACAACTACTTTGGTACACTTTCTGGCAGTTTTTGGAAAAACTAAAAATACATGTAAGATCCAGCAACTGTGCTTCTAGGTATTTATTCAAGAGACATTAAAAAAAAAAAATCTATGTTCACAAAAAGACTTTTACTAGAATATATATAGAAGCTTTATTCATAATATCCTAGAATTTGAAATGACCCAAATATCTGTCAGTCAATAGATTTATCCACTCTAGGTATGTTATGATATATTCACAAAATTGTATAATACCTAGTGTACTTAGAGAATGAACAGATACAAAACATGAGTAACTTGGAGATGGCCCAGATCTGGAGAACACCCGCAGAAGTTTTTAAAGTAGCTTTTAATGAGACAACTTAAAAAGACTAGAATAATTTAGCCAAATTAAATATCCATCTCTCTCTATCCATCCATCACCTATCTAGAATAGTTGTATTTTGTAAGATAACAAAGGATTATTTTAACACTTGTACTTACATAATTTTCAGTTCTTCCCATACTTTCAATACCAAAAAGAGCACATTGGATAGAATTATACCTTAGAAATGTGAAGAACTTTGTCTATAATTAGTTAATTTTAGTCTTCCACAATATTTCTTCTGATTTGATTTTTTATATCCCCCAAGTTCAAGATAAGAAATGTGTTTAAACTGTAGTGTGAGTAGGTATTTCGGACAGATCTATGAACTTCCTAATGTTGATGTTTCACACTGGACCAAGAAATTATAAAAGTACAGCTGGGTGAGTCCAGAATTGTCCAGGACTCTCTGGAATGTGTTAGTTGGCACCAGTCTGGGGGTGGGATGGCAAACTAGATAATCTGGGAGGTCTCCTGGTGATACCTACTTACGTGTGTGTGTGAAGGGGGTAAAGGTCTCTGCAGCCTAGAGACGATCAACCAGGAGTCTACAAAGTCAGTAGGCAAAAATCTCATTCTTAGTAATGATTCATCACAAACTAGATTCACCGAGACTTATCAAGTCAGATTTTTATGCCGAACAATGAAACTATTACTTCTGGACCTAAATCCCTTTAGAGTGATGGGGGAAGGTTTTTGTTTGTTTTTGCTTTTGAAAGAGGCTCTCTATTCTTTGCAAAATAATTCTCTGTATGTACATGTTCCAGGATTTGGTTAATGTTTACTCCTTCCTAATGTTAATAATTTTATTGCAAAAATTCAGTAACAATCACTTTTAAGATTATTTTGAATTTTAGTTATGGACTTTATATAGTACTGAATTTAAAAATGCATTTATAGCCTTTAATTCATTGCATGGCAAACTTTAAAAGCTCAGGAAACACTACCTGTAATTATTTATTTAATAATTGTTTATTCTCTGCTATTTTTATGAGTGCTTTTAGAATCTTGGTCAAGTTCACACATGTATTAATTTTATTTTGTTTTGTTTTGAAATTGAGCCATGTATCCTACACTTCAATAGATAATGAAATGGTCTTATCATTCTATATAATATTTAGGAGAGAACAAATTAACTGTTTAATTGTGCTAAAACCTAGTGAAAACATACCAACAGTGATGTAGGTTATATGCCTATTCTTTAGTCCTAAACAAGTGCTGCTTAAACTCTCACTTTGGTTTTGAATTTAAATCAAAACTGTTTGTAACACTGTCCCCCAAATAGTTTCTGACCGAAAATTCCTTTCTTAGTCCCTTGCCACTGAAGTGTTTTTCAAGTGTTGCAAACCTGCTCTATCTGTTGCCTTTCCTCTTGAACACAATGAAGGCTATAGTTGGCATTCTGGAAAGGAAAAATGGGTTACTGGAAGTTGGACAGAATCCAAGCCTCAGACAGAGAGATGGTAAAATAGAACTATATAACCCTGAGCCCTGAACAATGTAGTTTAGTCTTAAGCACAGCAGTAGCGTCTACCATATGTATTCTGTTCCCCTTGATGATTTTAAATCAAAAAGATGATTCCTGATCAGTTAGGAAGTTTTGTCCCATCCGTGTTACTTGCTTTTGTAAGGTTTTGATGAAATCTTGAATTTTCTTATCTTGTCAACTGTTGGGAATTTGGTGGGGGACTTGGGGACAGGGTCTTTGTTCTCATGCAATTATTTTTTAGATGGTATATTAAGTATAAAGTAAATGCTTCCCTGCAAATGGCGTTGTGTCAAAAATACTAAATAGGAACTTCTAGTTCACAAACAAGTTACCTCAGACTAATTGCATCCTGGATTTTGTACCATTTGTTTGGTATACCAAACAAAGTAATATAGTAATAAAGAGTAAATCTAGACTCTGTTTCTGAAATCTCATCTGTGCTATCAATTTCAACATGTTCTTTTATTTATTTTTAAAAAATATATCAAGGAGGGTATATAAAGTATGAATTTCACTTTTTTTGGAGAGTTGCATTCCCCATAAGACATAGTATAGCATCTGCCACATGTGAAGGTTCAACAACATGATAGTTGATTGAATTTTTATAGCTATAATCTCAGTGAATGGAATATAGACCTGGAAAAAAAGAAATACATGGACCAGCTGAGTGCAGATTTTCCTCTGAGACATTTCAGAATCTTAAAAAGATAAAGACAGGCTTCTATGTTAGAGACAAGAAGCAAGTAATGTTAAACACCTGAGTATGTCATTTTACTTATCAAGCTGATGTAGATAACATTTACTTTTATTTAATTCTTTTCTCAGAATATAACCAGGAGTGAATGAAAGGCAAGATTCAAGGACAGAGGAAAGGAAGTACCTGTTCTTGAAATCTAACCTGAAATGGCTTTAAGAGAACCGACAATTTCATATTTTAACAAGCAAGATATTAATCATAGATGGAAAAAATGCTCTAATTTAATTAACACTAATTTCATGTTACTTTCTGCAATCTTTACTTTTTTCTAGAATCCAACCACCTCAGAGAGCAATTAGCCAGTTGCCTGTAGGAAAATAACTTTCTCTACCCCCCTTTCTCCCTTCTGTTCCCACCACTATTCTCTACCTAAAGTGGTGGCTGGATAATAAACTTCCAATAAATGCTAGCTGAATTTCTCTTTCTTCTTTCACAAAATACATATTACATTGGATAAGACAATGCACAGTTAGCATAATGTCACATAATGTCTCATAAATGTTAATTATAATTTTTATAATCATGATTATCACTGATTCTCTGAATATTATAAAGCTATTAAATATCTACCTAAGTTTCATAAATTCATTAGGATTTTATGACTTAATATAGAATATCCTGTATGACTTTGAGTAAAAAAGGAGACACTATAGCTTCTAATTTCTGCGCCGTCATTAATATAGTTAACGCCACAGACTTTGTTTTATTCTTCTGAGGTTGCTGTTCTGCCTACATGTTCTGTGACATCCCTTACTTGAATTTATTAGGAAATGACTATTAATGAGTTTGCTAATCCCTTACTCTCTCAGATGCATTCAGTGTCTTTTTCAAATGAGTCCCCTTAACGGTTTCCATTATCATCGTCAGCTCTCGCCTGTTTAATGAGGATTCACATCACTGTTTTCAGCTTTAGCATGTTTCCTGCAAAAGCAAAAAAGAAGAAAGCTAGTTATAACTGGAAATATGTGAAACATATCTTAGCTGTGAGATGGCTTTTATTGTCACTGTGTATTAAGAGCAATGTGGAATAGACTGCTTAGGGATGTTTATATGCTTTCAGGGTGATGCCTGACTTGCCCTTGTGATCACGTCTCAAGGGATGAGAAAATAAAATAGAACTTTAAGTGTATTTTCTGTTTCTATACAAGAGCAATTCGTGGTATACTTAGATATGATGGTAGAAATAACACTTTGCATTTTGCAGAGTCTAAACATCCCGTACTGTAATCAATGCCATGAGGATTATTGAAAATGCTCACTAGAGTTAAATACTCCGAATCACTCTGTGATTTATTTTAAAGGAAAGACATCCACAGGAAAAGTTAGAAAAGTAGATTTTTGGAATTAGTATAAACACTGAGGCAGAGCATAAATATCAAAGTTCAAAAAGCAATTTTGTAGCTTCTTGGAATGTTTCCTAAGAGGTACTGATGGGGGCAGCTCTTGATTTGAAACTGCTCCATGGATTACTATTATACACATGAACTTGGATACATTATTGTTTTCTTGATTACATATTTTCTATTTAATCAGATATATTTCACATATAAGTAAATATAAAGCCAATTGCTATTAGAAGTAATACAAAGTACCAAGCTAGATATTTAAGTAAAAGTGTTTAGGTAAATGTTTCCAGAAGATGAGCTAAACATAGCCTCTGAATGAAATTGTGGTGCAGTTTGCTTGACAGTTTCTAAAGGCCCCTTTCTGAGGAGATAGTTCCCTGGGAATTTGTCAGGGGGAGGGGGTGGTGGAGTGTAGCAAGGCCGGGTCAACTGAAACACAGTGAGAAGGTATAAGCTTTTCCGTAGTCTCAGCTTCTAGGCTCACCATGGTCAGCATACAGCTCTGAGGTATAAGTCAAAAAAGAAAAGAAAAAAAAAAAACCAAACAAAAAAAACCCAACAACAACATAAAACAAAAAACATTACTGTGAGAGGAAGTGACTATTCTCAGAGGACCCAGGCAGTGGGACTTTCAGAAGAGAGCAGGAACTTTATAAATATATGTCAGGAGAGCTACTTATTGGTACTAGTCTGGTTTGGGATCACCTAAACTTTGTCAGGTTCAAAGAAGAGTATGAATGGGAAATGCCAACTTTGTGATGTTAGCCCTCACGTATCTTTCTGTTGCGTCACACCCAAGATGGACTGTTTGCCGAGTGCCTGAAGCACAGCTGTGATCCTGAGATCTCCCTTCAAAATCATTCTGGGAATTATCTTTGTTTCTCTTGTGTTAAACCTCCTTTTTCCTGTGGCCCATGCTTTCATTTTCTTTCTGGCTTACTTCATTTTGCTGATGCATCTTGTGTAGGAAATTCCAAAGAAATGCTTTTGGGAATCAGATTTTTGATACCTTCCATGTCTTAAAGCATCCTTATTATACCTTCATATTTGATGGCTAATTTAGTTGAGTCTGGAATTCTAGGGTGGGAATAATTTTTTATCATGATTTTGAAGGCATTTGTCCCTTTGTCTTCTAGATTGCAGCGTTGTTTTTGAGCGGTTAGCATCCATTTTGATTCATGGGTCCCTACGTACGTGATTTGTATTTTGTCTCTGGAAGCTCGGAGAATCTTTGTCCACAAAGCAGACATTTTCAGTCCTGAAACTGTTACACTTTTGATCAGTGAACTGAATTAATTCTTTGATTTTGATCAGTGAACTGAATTAATTCTTTGATAATTTCCTCCCTTCCCCGCCCCCATCTCTCTTTATGGAATCATGACTACTGGAGCCAATTCTGGACTCATCATTTTCTTTCTCCTTCTTCTTTGTTTAGTCTTCCTCTACTGTTCTGTTTTGCACTCCTTTGACTTTGACTAATTTCTCTCCGTTTTGAAGAATTTTTCAACTTAATATTTCAAACTGAGATTGATTTTAGCTTTATTTACAAGAGATGTTTTAGCAATGAATATGTGTTTTTTGTTTTACAGCATCTTCTTCTTGTTTCATGAATGCAGTATCTTCTCTTAGCTCTCAAAGGATATTATGGTAGTTTTTTAGTAGTTTGCTTTTTTTTTTTTTAAGTTCCTTCAAATTCCTCTTTTAACAAGCTACTTTGTCTTTATATTTGAAGGTAGAGAATTTTCTCAGCTAACTAGTGATCTTTTTGTTTCTCTGTTCTTAGTTAATAGTGAGGGATTAAAAAGCTGATAAACTTTTCACATATGGGTGGAACTTGTCAGAATCATTTTCTCCTTAAGATATTCTTCCTTTGCCATTTTGTGGAGACTTAGTCCTTCTTCTGGAATGGTGAGATTTCAATGAGAGGACTCTTTCATTCTCTTGTCTCAAGGTACAAGCCTGGCTGTCAAATATTATGGGAACCAAATAGGGGAAAGAGGCTTGGGAACTCAGCATTCAGTATGCATAAGTTTGTCCAGTTTCTCTGTTTTCAGGATACTACCACACTCTCACTATAGACATCTGCTGATGCCACCATTTCCTCTCTCCAGAAAATTTCCAAACTGAGGCTCAGTGGGGAAAAGCAGTCACTGAGCAGCACAGATGTTGAGAGCAATCTAAGAGTCCACCTCCTTCTTAAACATCTAGTATGCAGGTATCCTTATTTTAACCCCAAACTCATCATACTCATTTCTGGAAGTACTAGATATCAGTTTCTGACATTTTTGAGTAATGTGTGGTTGAAATAAGGTTGGTCCTCAGCTTTTCCTATTGCCGAATTTGGTTCTTTATGGAACAGTACATATGGGTTAGTTGGATGAATTATTAAATAATATGAAAAACACATCAAATTTTAGCAACAAATGGGCCATCTGATAATTGATATAAAATTGGATTGGAGACTCAGGAAGTTGTTAAATTTGAGTCTAAATGAGACAGTCTGACTTGGATCTCAGAAGACTTATTGTTTCTTCCAGGTGTGCATCTTAAGAAACTTGGAGCATTTGTATAGTTTGAACTCAAAACCAGATACTGCTCAGTGATGAATTTTGCTCTGAGTTTTGTGGTTGACCTGAAATCCCAATACAAAGGAAAAGCCCAGGAGTGTGAAACCAGATCAACCAAAATATGAGACTATTCATATGAATACTCTGTGACCTGAGACCACTAAGGATCCCTTGACTCTAATTACAGTATGGTCTCGTTCAATAAATGTGGGAAGAGCGTATGATTTCTTTATTGATTTTGGCACCTGTTACATCTTTATTAAATCTAACACATGTTCTGAAGTAGGTCTCCAATTATAGAAAATATCTTATAATACAGTGTATAGATTCATCTAATGCCATTTTAATAATGTGCTATAAAGAAATGTTAAGCAAGTTATGCACTATCTGCAAACGTACAGACCGATGGAATGAATTTTTACTTTCAAGGAGGATGTTAGAAAAACATACCAAAAAGAAACAGTTATAATATTTTTTTTAACAGAAAAGTAACTAACAAAAACAAAGCATATTTTCGAAGGGAGCAACTATTTTCAATAATTTAGGAAGAAGATTGAACAATTATGAACATGTTACCAAAGACTTGGTTATATATATTATATATATATGTTTATATACATATTTTATATATATAGTAGAAAAATTAAATTCTTAAGCATTTTTGTAGAGAGAAAAATCAATGAGAATATATGAATTATATTCCAAAACTGCATAAATATTACCTTCTATACCACATGATTAATTCTGGAAATTATTTTCAATATAATTTTATTAATAACCATAAAATGAGAGCAATGCTATTTAATTTATCTATTACCTTTTCCTCCTTCCTCAAGAGTAATATGTCCATTTAAGAATCATAGAGATTCTATTAGTCTAGCATGTATTTTTAAGGATTAAGATAGCTAGTGGAAACTGAAAATAAATATATGACATTAAAATTCTAAGTTATCATTGTTTATTTGAATTCCTTTCAAAGAAGAAAGGAAAAAAGGAATATATAATTGGGAAAATACTATATTGTAATATAAGCAGGGCTCATTTAAGAATAAATGGTTGCTGGAGTGGGGGGGGTGGAAGACATGGGGCGGCTGGGTGATGGACATTGGGAGGGTATGTGCTATGGTGAGTGCTGTGAATTGTGTAAGACTGGTGAATCACAGACCTGTACCCCTGAAACAAATAATACATTATATGTTAATAAAAAAAAAAGAATGAGACAACTCCATACACATTTACATAGAAAGATGTCTATGGTTTGAGAAGATGTCCATGATATGTTGTTAAATTAAAAATAGTTGTGAAACAGTAAAAAAAAAAAAAAGGCGTACATGATTGAAGGATTCCACTTTTGGCTAAGTTGGATTAACAGGGTCTACATACTATCCCTCCTGAAACAACCAACCAACCAAAAAGAGAACCAGAAGCTGACATACATTCCTACATTCATTCATTCCACATGTATATTGAACACGTACTGTATGCCAGAGTTTGAGGTAGGAGTCGAGTGTACAGCAATGAGCCAAGCAAAAGTGTTACTGTTGTCAAGCTTAAAATCTAGTGAGGGAGACAGACAGCAAATACACACTTCTTAGGAAACAAACATGGGCCACCAAAGGCTACTTATGGTCTTGCCTAAGCAGACGGATCAGCTACCCTTATATTAGAGTGTATGTGTAATATATTCTTATATATCATTCTATTCCTCTTCTTAAAAACCTATACAACTATGTAATTATGTGTCTAGTAACCTTATATGTCATTAAAAACAATCACATTTCTCTGTGACCTCCTTCCATCTACCAAACTTCACTGATGCAACCCATTTGTTGGAAGCAATTCGTAGTTTGCTTTTATTTCAAAATGACAGACTGAACTGCAGATTGAACTTGAGTGAAGTCTATTAAAGGTATTGTATCAATTTAAAATTTAAAGCACTAAATTTGAGAAAGACATTTATATGTTCAGCTACAAAAATTCTCATGTCTTTCATACTATGCAAACTCTGAAACCTTCTTCATTTTACCCCCATAGAGAAATTCTGAACAAATTTATTCTAGTTTTTCTTTCTTCCCATTAAATACAATTCTTTTTTGCTGGGAACAAGGTTTCTAAAATTCTCCAAAAAGAGCACTGACTACATCAAAAATGTGATATGAAAAAAATCTTTATTATATAAATAAAGATATGCAAACCCTGACGATTGGTACACTTAGGGTGAGTGGCTTCAGTTTGAGATCATGCATACAATGACATCAAAATTATCTCTTAATTATAACCAAAGGAAGTGAGAATAGATTTAAGGCTTGGGGAAGGGCTGTTGAAGGGATAATAGACTTTTGATGTCTGTGTTGTCACAGTAGCACAAGAGTTAATTCCTGTGACTTCTGACCTTTTAGTGTCTTCTAACCAAGTATTGGCATTAATCTACTGCTTATCTGTCACCCACCACATTGTGTAGTCCCAGTCTCTGTTTTCAATTATCAGTCATTAGAGAAGGCACTGAGCAATTTCAGAAGAAAACTCACAAAACCTTTGACCTGTTTTTGTCAGATAACCACAAGTATTCACTGTAGATAAACTATCATTGCTTTATATTCAAGATGTAAAGGAAGGTTCTTTGCCGTATACCGACTTACTGTAACCTTTGTCACCTTCAGGTGGTTAAAAATGGACTGTTTTATTTTACTGATGGAACAGAAGAATTCACAAGGTCATTCAGTGAAATCTGGTGAGATTAGAATGGTTGACCTCTAGCTGCCAGGCAATCTATAAAACCCACAGATTTTTCTACTAAAGAAAACATGGGAACTAAATATTTACCAAGAGGTGATTATCAGACAGCTGTACTTTTATGTTGACTTCTTATAGGCAAACACAAACTTTTCTCAAATATTTGTACACAGTGTGATTGAAATCCATTATTTATATACTAAATATACTCACTCATCTTTAATCATTTCTTATTACACAAAGTGAATTAGTCAGGTATTCTGTATTTACTCTAAACTAATTTTTGAAGTTGAATATTAATATCCAATCCACAGAAGATGAACTTTGTTTTAAATTCCAACTCATAATTTCTTGTATAAAATACTCATGATAAAAACAATAACAAAATATTTTTTGTGCTTTATGATGTATTGTTGTCCTCAGGGGTAAAAATAACTGAGAGACTCTCAGACTCCCTTAAAGAGATGTGTCAGAATCAGTAAATTTGATTAGATTATGGGTAATATCTGAATGTCAAAATATGAGCAACTGTGTTCTTTCTCTACCTTGCACATGTGAAATAGCCAAGCAGGGCATCAAGTAAATACAATTATTTCCTGTCCACTCTTGTAAAAGTCTAGCTCTAGCCTGAAAGATTTTAACTCCACCATAATGAATTAAAAAATATATTAATCCCCTTTATTAATATACCTATATTCCAGATAAACAAAGTGACGTTTTGATGATCAAAATGGCTGTGTTTTTTTAGGACAGGTAGCAATTTTCTATAATTAAACTTTTATCGATCATTTCCCATATAAAAAATTCTGTTTGGAGTTTATGCAGGAATATAAAGATAAGAAACAAAACAAGAAGAAAATGTAAATGTGGATATTTCTCTAAAGTGTCTTACCCATGGGGTGACATAATAATTACAATGCAAGTGGATAGTGATTAATAGGATATCTACTGCTTTTTGAGAACTTGCTGTGTTCCAGGCACTTACATTAAGACTCTCTCAAATATCATTTAACCTTTACAACACACTGGAGTGAGCATTTTATCATCTACCTTCATTTTAAAGATGGATAAATAAAGGCATAGGGATGTTGAATCACTTTCCCTAATATCACACTCTTTACTATGTTAGGTAAATAAGATTGAATTCAAGTTTTTCTTACTTCAAATCCAGCACTCTTAATTATGTCATGTCCATTATCTAAAGAGAGGTACAGAAAAAGTGCTGTGGGGTTCTTAGCGGGAGAAATTAATGTAGACAGAAATTTTCAAAGTGGTGTTTGTGGCATTGGAACTGGAGATTTTTTTTTTTTAAGATTTTATTTATTTGAGAGAGAGAGAGAGAGAGAGAGAGAGAGCACAAGCAGGGGATGGAGCAGACTCCTCACTGAGCAGGGAGCCCAACCCAGTGCTGGATCCCAGGATCCTGGGATCATGACCTGAGCCAAAGGTAGATGCTTAACCAACTGAGCCATCCAGGCACCCTGGAACTGGAGATGTTAAGTAGAGGTAGGATTTGGAGTTCTGAAAATGGGAAAAGCATCTTAGTTAGAGGACAGGGGGAGGAAAACCATCAAATTAGGAAAGGGAGAGGATTATTAAGGAGTCATTAACTCATCCAACTCTCTTTCAAGATCGAGTGTTGACTATATACTTGCCTGTGATATTGATTACAAAAATATAAGTTCATGTCTTTAACTATTAGAATACATAATGCACCAATGGGATGGGAAGAGTGGAAAACATTGATCCATTCCCAGTAAACTCTTAACTATTCCTCAGATTCTACTGCTGACCTCCTAGACTCCATATTGGGCAATGACAATGAACTATTTATTATTCACTACTTTGGCCATAGCCTTCAAATCTCTTTCCATCGATACGAACGCTTTACCTGATAAAATTTTTTTAAGACCAAGCTCAAAATGATCTCCTCCTGCAGCATCCTATATACAATGTGTTGTTCTTTCCTTTTTTATTCTGCCTTATATTACACATATCCCCAGTAGCCTCAACACAGTTGTGTCCCAATGGTACTTTTCCATGTCTTTCTTTCTCATCCTGAGCTCCCATCTCTTTTCTTCTTATATCTCCTTAGCTTTTAGGATTTGGCCCAGAGCAGTTATCCAATAAATATTTTGGGATTGAACAAATGGAAAAGTCATACAGTAGCTATTTTTAGGATGATTATCAAGGTGAGTATATGTGGAAGATGAGAAAAAGAAAAGCAGCCTCTGACAGCCAGGAGATGGACTGAATCCAATAAGGGAGAAGGAAAAAAATTTGAAATATATTAATTTTATCAAATAAAAATTATTTAACTTATTGTTATTATTGTTTAATTTATTATTATGAAATATATCCATGTTCATGCCAATGCCTAATCTGTAAAGCTGTCATCATTATAGTAATCTAAATAACTACTGAGGGCTGAGTGCTGGGCTCATCCAGTCTGAGGGCAAGTAGAACACACATCATCTTCACCCCAGTTCCAAGCTCTCTTTGTAAAAGATTGAATTCTTTGTGTTCCTAAGTTGCTTATATTTGTTAAAGCAAAACAACATTTAGATATTGGACCATTAATTAAATTTTGTAAATTTCAAAATTACGTGTATTTGACATTGATTCAGGAAACCAATTTGTTTAGCCATTTCCTTAAACTATTTAAAGTATTTAACCATCTCACCTTTCTTTTGAGATTTCCTTCTCTATAAAACGGAATTCAGGAAGCATTTATGAGTACAAGTAAGAGCATTTTAACTACAGAACATTTGAAAGCCAATTGAAATTGTTCTTTGAAACAATACATTCAGGAGGACAGTTTTCCCTCCTTCAGGTCAAGCATTACGGTGGTGTTAAGAGGCTCTTAGGGTTTCTGGAATCTGGAGTTTACCACACTCTCTGGAATGGTTATCCATTCAAAGGAGCGTGTGCGTGTGTGCTCACTGATCAATGAATAGGCCTCTATGGGACCAGTTTGTGTTTCTCACTGGACTAGCCCGTGAGGGATGTCTTGTGAAGTCATACATCTTGGTAGTCGCATGTTATCTGTGCTTTCTTCCCCTTTTACTTTAAAATGCAATGCGGATAAGTAATAATTCTATGAGTAATCGCTTAATGTTTTTTGCACTCAGCAGCAAACAATGATCTGTACTCTTTCAACAGCGGGCTAGGCTCCTGGGAGAATGCTATCTTTGCCTTGCAGCTACTGATTCTATTTGTGTCTTCCGAGTTATAGCCCGTGTGTGGGAGATTAAGACTGATTGCCCGTGAATGCATCTCCCGAAGACTGCAGATAAATCACTACATAGATAAAACTGCAATCCTCTGTCAATTAATTCTACTCTTCAGATATGTTAGACGTGAAAATCTTTAATCGGGACATTTCTATCCAATTTCTATTAATGATAAAGACATTCAGAGAGGTGTCTGGGAAAGAGAGGGACTGCAATCAGTCATTAACTTCTGTTAAGTTATACCTCGGCAATAAAAGTTTCCAGTGACTGTCTTTAAACACGAGAAGCTTAATCTTTGCGAAACACTGGCAATTTAGAGCATTTAGAATGTAGTTTGGGGCTTCTGTTTAACTGTTTCTTTTTACTGTCAGCCCATTAATCATAGAATGTGAATCTTTTGATTCATATTTTACCTCTTGGATGCTTTGATGTTGCCACTTTTTAAAACCAAATAATAATAATTAATAAATTCTCTGGTTCTGTCAGCGTTGGTGAGCTTTTTTTTGCTCCAGGTAGTTCACATAGATACAAATGTTTGAAGTAGACAAAAACGTGTTTCCTAGAAGCAAATATTCACCACCATCATTATGATTGTGTTTTGAGTGGTAAACTGTATAAATTTTGCTGAATTTTTGGTGATTTATTTTCTCTGGGTTTGTATATATATATATATATGCAGGAAAGCAACTGTTTTTAATTTATGCAGGGTGCACTGTTGGCAACCATCATCTTAGGTAAGTAAACAATCCTATGTTGATGGACTTATTTAACCTTCATGGTGATATTCATTGGCTTACACCTAGCGATCTTCCAAACAAGCATGTATCCTCATTGGTAGTGTGAGAAGTGTGTGCCATACTGTATGTATGGCCATTGGCAAAATACAGCCTATGGACCTTGTTAGATATGTAAGCAGATATGAAAATAGCAGTCTGGGCAGGTCACTGTGTTCTCTTTTTAAATGCAATTTTCATAGGTGAATTGATTGATACAGATGTGTGTTTTAAATCTACTTACGTGTGTTCCCAAACTCTCTTTTCCACTTCACAGCAGAGAAATGGTGTCTGTGGTGTGGGATAAAGGAATGGTCTTCACTAGAGAAAAGTGTCAACCTCCTGACCTCAGTATGTTTTAACATGTGTCATTCTATCCCCTTGACAAATCTGGATCTGCTTTCAATGAGCTAAACCTCCTGCCTTCGTTTTTGTTTTTTGTTTGTTTTTTTTTTGTCCAGTGATTAAGAGCGTCTTTTCTACCACCCAATAGGAATGTAATTATGATTTTATGGAGTCTTACATATTTTAACTCGGCAATACAGATTTTATTAGAAATGATGATAAAGGTGATTGAGGAATCTCATGGGATTTAGTTGATAGAACATTTAAATTAAAGAGTGAATTGAGAGGCCCAAATATTTAATACAATATGAATTAAAAAAACAAAAATCGTATATATTTCCTGATTATCTTCTTGTTTATTTGTTTATCTTTTAAGCTTTCCAAGCCATTTATAACTGCGGGGGGTTATAGGACACTGTAATATATGGTGAAACAATGCTTAATATGTACCCAAATCATTAGATATAAACACGGCAGGGATATCTCCTATAGTAAGCTTATACTTAAGGGATATAAAACATGTCTATGTTCTTTTTCATCTGTTTTGGGAGGATAGTTTTAGTAGTAGGTCTGGTGGAGAAAAGGTTGGAATATGGAAAGTTCCAGCTGGTCAGTTACAATTATTTTAAAATATGGTTGTAATAAAAGGATGACCTTGCATGCTAATACAGATGTTATATAATATTAATTCAAATTATGAATACAATCACTTGCTTATTCATAAAAATTTCCTTAGATAAGAAATGGCATCAATATTAAATAAGTGAATATAACACAACATTTACTACAATAAAGATTGGAGGGATTGAGTTCTAGAAGAATGAGCAGAGTCCAGAAAGTATGGCATCTTCTCTAGAGTAGGAGCATCATAGAGGAGAATGAAAGCATTGAAAGATCAACTTTGCTGAGTGATAATGAGATAAAACAAAACCACATCTAGGAAAAAAACACAGTGTTATGTTGTTGAGGGCTTGGGGATTGAATTCTTTTTTTTTTTTATTTTATTTATTTATTTGACAGAGAGAGAGTGCACACAAACAGGGGGAACAGCAGAGGGAGAGGGAGAAGCAGACTCCTCACTGAGCAGGGAGCCCGATGTGGGGCTTGATCCCAGGACCCTGGGATCATGACCTAAGCCGAAGGCAGACACTTAACTGACTGAACCACCCAGGCGCCCTGGGAATTGAATTCTTGACTGTGGAATGAAATTTGTTCTCTCCCAATTATTCATAGTGGGCTTTTGGGCAAGTTATAGAAACTTGGAGACATAAGTGAGGTATGAGGATTAAATGAAGTATGTGCCAAACAAATGAGAGTTAAAGAAATTATCATGCCTTTCCTCAACAGGTAATGCAGCAGGATGATACTTAGTGAAGAGATAGAGTCATATTTTCATCCATTCATACACTCTTCTGTTCAGTATTTATTAGAAGACTTCTTTGAATCAAGCATTGTTTGTGTTAGATGCTAATTAACCATTGTTGATCAAGCCCTTGATTCTCCAGCCTATTCTCCACCTTTTTGCGTACTGCTGAGAAACATTGTAAAAATATACTAGCTATGAACTAGTCTCTAAGTACAGAACCGTAGGATGTCATTATGTAGGTGGTATGGACATTGAGCAAAGATTTATAATGAGCTTTAGAAGACAGACATCTGTTACCACCTAGCTGTCATCACCTAATTTCTTATTCTTAAATTAGGGGTATTAATATTTGACACCTCCCTAGCCTTGCTCTTTGAGGTAACTGAGATTACCTTGTGAATATTTGTGAGCATCATTAGGAGTGCAAGGCTATATAAATATAAGTTTTATTCCATTATTCACTCCAACATGTCCCATGGCATTTACTAGTGCAATTATAATTCAAAGCAATAGGATATAAGAATTTGAGTCACAGGACAAATCTGCACTGCAACTTTATTTTGTGTGGTATATTTAATATAAAATTTTATTAAACTCTTTGAAAATTTGCCCCCTTAAGGGGTTAGGTTAAATAGCCTGGATTAGAAAACTGAATTTTATAATAACAGCTGAAATTCTAGCTTTCCACTTTATTATACTAACATCTCATAAGGGATTCCAGAACAGTAGATGACTTTCCATAATATGAATTCAATACTTATTTGCATTATGCAGGTGCATGCTTTAGATTGGATCCTAACAAACTCATGTCTCAGGCCTTATTTTGAGGACTATAGGGTTTTTTTTTTTTTTGGTCTAAATTTCAAATATAAAATTGATTGTTAATGAAAAATTGCACGATGATTGTTATTTAGAATTTTAAATATTGACTTTCAGAATAGAAAAATATATTTTTGAATGGCTGGTTGGTGCATTTATGATAAAATATGGAACTCTTCAAGCAGAGTCTGCAACAGTGCAACCTAGTCAAACACATGAACATTTCTGCAGCAAAGCAATAAATATTTATATAAAGTGGGATAAATAGAGACTTTTAAGTTGCCTCAAATCAGCTAATTTCCAGTTCTTCTGCCAAATTAACCTGAAGCCAAACATTCAGTTTTCAGAGCTTTTGGGATTTTGGACTTGTGTATCTGAGATTTCAGATTTCATAGCCTGGTGGCCTCAAATGCTTGATTCATATTCTTGGGTATTTATTCTCTCTGCCTCCTCAGTTACTTCATCTTCAATGTGAGGATAATAGTAGAACCTACCTCACTGGTTGTTACAAAGTATAATATGTTAATATTAACACAATGCTTAGAACAGGACTAGAATATAATGAGTGCTATTTAAATCCTGTTTTATAATATCATCTACTTAATTTAGAATCAGAAAAGAACAGGTTTGCAGGGAATTAAGTTCAGTATTCTGTAAACAAAAGTTGTGGCACGTTTTAACATGGCAAGTTTGAAGTCACTTTCATTTATTAGATGTAGGCATTTTCTACCCTTATGCTTTCCCTCTTACATGGCTGAGTCGGGAGAATGGGCAAACAGAGCCACGGGACATGTGTTCATACCAGTCCATGCTATTGCCAGTAGAAGTTTAGACAGAAAAGAAGTTTAAAATTATGGACCAAAATAGCATCCTAAAAATGAGATTACCTTCCTTATTTAGGGAAAAGTTGATGAATGATCTCCCTGGGACTGGACCTTTCTTAGGTCCAAGGACCAAGATAGTAATATTAAAAAAAAAAACAAAACAAGTCAGATGAGGTGGTATCACCTTGAGCCAGACAGCTGAAGAGCACCATCCTTGCCAAGCACCACAGGACAAAAATGCCCCTAGGTGTGGTTTATATTTTTCTTTGCTGGCTTAGGTATGGGAGGTAGGGGTGGAGATGAGCTCCTTGTTCTCCTAAACCACCTCCTCCTCCTGGGGAAAATAAGCCCAAGATTGTTTTGAAGGATGAAGGCAAGGAATCATGTACTCCTTTGTCATGAGCTTCTTCATGGACATGGATCTCATCTGGCCATGGAACACAGAGTTCTAGCAGCCTTGGCTTCCACGGTCATTCCTGGATGGGCATGACCCTCTTCTCTCTTCCTTAATCTTAATCCTTCCTCTAGTTTAGGACCCCAAGTTTCAGATATTTATAGCAGTGTTGATATGATTTCAGTGAAGCACTTCAAGATATTTTCATAAACTTTTTCAGCTTGTGAATTCATTTACACAATTTATACATTTTTTTATCTTCTTGCAACACAATTTTAGCAATAGAAACACATTACTGAGAACGTGCACAAGTGTGATTGCAGGCTGTAATTATGAGATACATTGTGCACAGTGCTTTGGAGTGAGATTTTTGTGATCCTGTCCTGTAGTATACTAGATAACTGAGATTTTGAGAAAGCTACCAATACTGAGAAACATAACTTCATCAAATGATAGTGCAGGACTAAAAACGAGTCCTTTGAATAGATAATTCCTTAAGAAGGTGTTTGGTGCCCAGTGGATAGAGACTGTATGAAATAATACTCTATTTTACAAAGCCAGGTTATATAATAATATGCCTGGCACTTACTGTCCTGAATTCTTCAACATTCCGTAATGTTCCCAAGAGGAAAAGTTCTCTGACTTCATTTAGCAGGAAGGTTGTTGAAGGGGAAAAATATGTTTCCCTCTATTTTGAGTAAGAACAGACAGAGATCTTTGGAAGGCTTTATGCTGCACCATGGGTAAGGAGGTTGTACTAAACAATCTATAAGAAGTAATAAAAGTGTAATTTTTTTAAAAATAAAAGAACATTTTATTTGCTAAAAGGAGAAAAAAATTCTGGGGAAGGCGTTTTAGAAGTAATCTTTCTTGTGAACATAAATTTGTTTTATTTACTTGACCTTTATAATGTCATAAACATAGTCCTTATGTGCCTGCAATTTCTCAGTCCTTCCTATTTTTCTCCCTCAGGTGTGCTAAATCTCATCACTGATTTCACCTGGAACCCTGGGGGTTTCTATAACGTATTCCTAATTCCTGTATGAATCCTTCTGTGTTCTGGTACCTGATACATACTAGTAATCATTTTATAACCTTTGCTTTTTAAAACATTTTTGGATAGCCTTTCTATTTAAGATCCAGGAATTTGTATGAAACCACAGAGGTTATATTGCTTTTGAACTAAATGTTGGTTTGTGGAATTTCCTTCCACTGGAAACATGTATGGGTCTGTTGTTCTAGTGTTTTCTCCGTTTTATAATATCCTACTTGTTTGTCTTCATTTTCAAAGCTGGAGAATTTGCCATTAATTTCCATATTTTATAAAGGACTAACTTTTTTCCTTCCTTTTTTTTTTTTTTTCTTCTTCTTCAGTTGAGAGAGACAAGGATTTTTCTCACCAGCGAAGGCATTACAAAGAATTCCGGTTTGATCTGACTCAAATTCCTCATGGAGAAGCAGTGACAGCAGCTGAATTCCGAATATACAAGGACCAGAGCAATAGTCGATTTGAAAATGAAACAATTAAGATTAGCATATATCAGATCATCAAGGAATATGCAAATAGGTAATGACTTTATATCTAACTTACTATGCAAACAAAGGTTAATTGTAGTAAAAGCCATTGATAATCCATGTGATCTATCAAATCATGTTTTCTTTGGATGTAATGACGTTGAGAGCCAGGTATAGACACATTGAAAATAAGAGTAATTGATCTGAAAAATGCCTTCCACATTCCCTAGCTTTTCCGTCCTCCTGACACCAATCTGTATACTAGATGGTTTCATGCTTCCCAGGTCCCTTGTCTCATTTTGTAAATGAGAAAATTTCCATTTTAGTATGCACATGTAAAATTGATAATTAAAATAATTTAAATAACTTGGTGTTTTGTAAGTTAGAGAAGAGAGCAGCTTTATTTCACCCTGGCATAAATGTAAATTGCTTGTATGTTGTTATGCGTATTTTGATATAAGGCGTTACATTTGCAACAGGTTCTGACCATTGACCTGTATGTCTTCTGTCTGTAAAATGGTTCATTCAAATGGTGCAAAAATGGACAGATAACCTGAAATGCTAAATATATGAAAACTTCAGTTGATAATTACTGCAAATGAACCATCAAATAGAAGAGTTGAAAAGAAGCTTAGTGTAGTTCTCAGGCCTTTCCCCCAGTGAAGACGTCTCTTGGATAACACCTTTATAGGTGATAAGCCACCTTTGTTGGACAGCTCTGTCTCCAGTAGCTTCCATTCATTAGATCTAGATCTTCCCTTTGGTGAAATGGTATGTCTTTCTTTGATGAGACAGATATTTAAAGACAACCATCTTGTCCCGTCCAAGGCTCCTCCCTCTCCTTGTTGAATATTTCTAGTCTCTGATGTTTAGATTTCTCTTGGTCTTCAAGAGTGCCAGAATTCCCAAAAGGGTGCTCATTGGGACAATAGCCCCTCATAATGCTCAATGAAGAAAAAAGAATAAAAAGCTTCTGAGGTCAAATGCATTTGAAAATCCTGCCTGTTAGACCATTCTCTAGGAGATTCACAGTGCACATCAGAATATTAAAGTCTTAAGAAAGCTTTAGAGTAAAGAAACCTAGTCTTCATCAAAATTATTTGACTGTGAAATCTTTTCCTCTGGGTCGTATAACACTTAATACTCATGAAACACTGTTTCAGCCGGATGGACTTTAATAAATGCTGATCTTATTTTTTTTCTTTTTTTTAATTTTTTATTGTTATGTTAATCACCATACATTACATCATTAGTTTGTGATGTAGTGTTCCATGATTCATTGTTTGTGCATAACACCCAGTGCTCCACGCAGAACGTGCCCTCTTTAATACCCATCACCAGGCTAACCCATCCCCCCACCCCCCTCCCCTCTAGAACCCTCAGTTTGTTTTTCAGAGTCCATAGTCTCTCATGATTGGTCTCCCCCTCTGATTTCCCCCCCTTCATTCTTCCCCTCCTGCTATCTTCTTCTTCTTTTTTTTTTCTTAATATATATTGCATTATTTGTTTCAGAGGTACAGATCTGTGATTCAACAGTCTTGCACAATTCACAGAGCTCACCATAGCACACACCCTCCCCAATGCCTATCACCCAGCCACCCCACCCCTCCCACCCCCCACCACTCCAGCAACCCTCAGTTTGTTTCCTGAGATTAAGAATTCCTCATATCAGTGAGGTCAGATGATACATGTCTTTCTCTGATGGACTTATTTCACTCAATGCTGATCTTATTTTAAGAGCAGTAATCCAAGGCAGAAAAATCTGTGTTCCTTTCTCAGCTTGAACACTCACTAGCTATTTGTCTATGGGTAGATTTTTGTTTGTTTGTTTAAATCTCAATCCAGTAGTTTCATTTATAAAATAAGTATACTAAGTTTTGGGGGTTTTTTGTTTGTTTGTTTTTGTCAGAGAAAGAGCCTGGCATACTACATTGTATTTTTTAATACTAAATGATGATGGTGTCTTTTAAAATTAAGTGATGAGAGGGTTCGCCTGGGTGGCTCAGTCTGTTGAGCATCTGCCTTCGGGTCCTGGGATGGAGCCCTATGTAGTTGGGTTCTGAGCGGGAAGTCGGCTTCTCCCTCTCCTTCTGCCCCTGCCCCTGCTCGTGCTCTCTCTCTCTCAAATAAATAGATAAAATTAAAAAAAATAAGATTAAGTCATGAGAATTAAAAATTATACTCCAAATATTATTTAATTATATTGCCATAACTAACCAATATTTTAGTTGTAATTTTCTTTTTCTGTTTGTTTCCACTCTTGGACTGTGAGCTCCATTAAAGAAAAGATAGTGTCTTAAATATTTTTTTAATCCTCAGCACTAATTTGCTTGATACAAATTAAAATTTTGAAATTATTATTACCCATGATTGGGATAATACTCTATTAACATATATTAAAATACTTGAATTATCTCCATTTTTGGTCATTCACAATATTTATGCATACAGAATTTATAGTTAGTTATTTCATATCCCAAGTGTTTTTTACAGGAACCACTGGTATGCCAGGTCTCTATCCTCTGGAGTATACTTACTGATTGTTTGACTCTAATACAGACTTTACATTGATCACAATTTAAAATCCTAACTTTTATTTAACTCTATTGTTGTATATGCTCAGGATATTTTTAAATGTTATCCATTGAATTAGCCATCCATTTCACTTTCTTTCACCTCTTTTCTCCAAGTATGTGAATTGCATAATTTAAGACATAATAATCATGATGAAAATAAAGGACTACTAGAAGAGACTCTTGATAATAATTTATAGATTGATTCCTGATGAACTCATGCTGAGTTTTATGAGTAATACATTTGGGAATATTTATGGGTGTTGATGCTTAGCTTATCAGATTTCACAGTTTTGAAAATTTCAATTTCTTCAAACGATGGGACATTTGTTTATCTTGGAACTTTGCTATTTCTCTAATTATACCTGGTTTGAAAAATACTGCTCTCAGTGTTTCTACAACTATATCTGCATGCTTTTTCAGTACTCTTGAGTATAATTTGGCTAAGTCTTTACTTATTTTAACATGTGTTTAGGTCTATTCTAACATCCAAGATTTCCTAATATCCTTGATATTTTCCCTAAATCTTTGAGAAATGATTTCTAAAATCTTAAGTACTCTCTTGGCTCGCCATTCTAAACCCTAGGATGGTATAGATTGCATAGGTTGTTATCCAATTTACTGAATAGCATTTATAAAAGTTCAATTCAGTAAATTCGATTCCATATTAATTCAGTTCTCTTAAGTTGACATTCTTGAAATCTATCACGTATTGTTGCTGAATCATCCTGTAGGTTTATTCTATCCTTATTATTTTCTGTGGGTTTTGTTTTTGCTAATGTGTTTCGGCTTTTTCCTAGTTATCTTTTTCAATCTCCAAAACATGCAAACTCACGCATGTATACCCTACATTTCAGTTTTATATACTATTGATCAGCTGAGAGAATCTCTGGCAAAATTCTTTCCTTGTCTTTGAAATAGACATTCATTCATTACTAGAGGTTTATTAATCCACAGTGTGAGAAAATGCCCTGTCTTTGTCATACATTCAGGATTCACTTTTTGCACCTCTACTTTTTGTTCCAAAGAAATATAAATATATTTAAGGGATGGATGATATAGAAACAGTACATATGCCTCTTAGAATATTTCAGGTTTCTATGTGGGATTTCAGCCACCATAGACAATAGTGATGTATAGCAATAACAGCATGGACTTTGGAATTTCCCTATGGGGAGATTGCTGTATATCTTAGGATTTCAGTTTACAAATATGAAAAGAATAAAAACAATAATAAGTATTATGGAACAATAACAAGTATTACAAAACAAAAGTATTTCAGATGATTTGGGAAGAACTAGTACTTATCACAGTACAAAGACCATAGTTGATACTTGATAAATACATTGGTCAATATATACACCATATAGCTCAGTAGGAGCAACTATTTTGCTAGGGTTTAGAGGATTGTATGCATAGGGGAACCAAAAGCAGGTGGTTATTATAGTAACAAAAGCTACCATTTACTGATACCTATTTTTATGTAAAGATAAAGTAAGTAATATGATGCCAGGTGCCTTTATTTAATAAAAAAATCACCTGATCTTTGATTCATAACAAAGGAATTGGTACATTTTTAAGTTTAATAATGAAATGAATATCACCCAACTTAACAGCAACACCATGGAAGCTATCTCTGAACTTGTCCCTGAAAGAAAATGTTAAATAAGTAATCAAACTCTTCTTTGAAATACAGTTGAAGAGTGATGGAAATGGGAGACTAGTTATTTATGAATTATACAGAAATATCAGAGATGTAGACAAATTGGACAAAGATTCACATATAAGTGTTTATTACAGTATTGTTTGCAATCGCATAAATTGAGGACATTTCAGTTTTAAACAGAAGATAAGATATCACACTTCATTTTATGGAAAATGGAGATACTATACTTTATATAACAAGTAGAAATTGTGTTTAAAAATATTTGATAACACTGAAAGGTTCTCAGACTATAACATTACTTGACTAAAGTATGAGGCATAATTATACCAATTTTAAATAAATTCATGTAGAAAACAGATCAAAAGGAAGCACTAAGTGTTTATTGCTGACTGGTGGGTTTGAAATTTTAATTGTTATCCCCTTGTGTACTTGATAAATTTTTATAGCCAACATTATTTTTATAATCAGAAACAAGCATAATTATAGTTGAGACAGAGATGTTAATGAAACAACTTCATGCTACACATTTCTTTACAAAATAGCCTTCCCAGCTTCTCGAGGTAGAGGTGGGCAAAAACCAAACCAAAATGAAACTAAACAAAACACTAGCATTTAGCAATAAGTGGCCCTTATTTTTAATAAGCCGTAGAAGGCATCTTTTTCCCCACAGAAAATGAAGATAGATAAGTATCTGTGTGTGTGTGTGTGTGTGTGTGTGTGTGTGTGTGTGTGTGTGTGTGTATATATGTATATATTTCCTTTATACTTTGGGAAGTTATTGTGCCAACTGGGAGTCTTGACTTTAGCTCTCTGAAAGTGAGGAGGAACAGATTAAAAATACTTCATTTATATATCATGTCATCACAGTTAAAACAGAAAGAATTTCAGTTTTAAAAAGTACTTTTGAACTGGGTACTTTATGTAAATGATGAATCACTAAATTCTACTCCTGAAACCAATATTACACTCTATGTTCACTAGCTAGAATTTAAATAAAACCTAAAAAAAGTACTTTTGAAATCCAATTATTATTATATTTTGTTTAGTATTGATTTTCTATGGCTTCATATATTTCTTAAATCAAGAACTAAAATGGAAGTAGGAAAAGAAACTAGTACTTCTGGCCATTTTCAAAGCTAGGGTCACCTCTTAAAGTTTCTATATAAAATTTCTATCTTCAGACTTGTGGGTTGTATTTTACTTAGTGTTTTGAATTAAACTCAGAAACAATTGAAATGTCAGTGCAGACTGTATTCTTGAATACAATGCATTCAACAATGTGTGTGTATATATATATATACATATATATCTCACATACATAAAGCTCACTTTCCCTAATGTTCTTATAGAAGAGTGTTGTAGTGGGGATTCTCAAGGTAACTCAGACTGATGTTTTATAGATACGTTTTTATATTCAAGACATTTTCTAATCCATTAACCATCTAATATATGAATTTTTTGGCAGTGTTTAGGTAATGAAAATTTTTTAAAAGACCCATTATATCATCTCTTTCACATGTATTTATCTTAGCAAGACTTAAAAGTCTTAAAATAATATATTCTAGTTCTACCATCTCCCACCTCCCCCATTTATTCCCACTCATATTTAAATGTGTGCGATTTAAAGGAGTGTTCTGATATTTATCCAGATTTTTATTTTTCTTGGTAAAAAGTTAACACACTTTGCATCATTTCACTTATTTAATCTTTTCATATAAGGCTTACAGCCCCAAATTCTATATAGAAGGCATTGCTCCTCAGTCACACCTCATATATCTGGCATTATTGGGAAATGAGGTTTCCACATGATTGAATTTTCCAGATAATTCAGCTGAGGTCGGCATGCTTTTGCTGAGCACCTACCATGTAGCAAGCACAAGGGACATAAGGCCGAGTAAATAAAATCTCAGAAGCTCATAGCCTGAGGGCTAGGGGCTGTGGTGGGCCTGCCGCACACAGACTTTAATAACTGTAATACAATGTGCTAAGCACTATGATGTAAGTATGCACTAAGTGTTGTGGAAACACAAATGAAGGGGAAATTAATTCTTCATGTGGGAAGGTGAGGGACCTTAAGGGAAGCCACTGAGAGAAGTGCACCCTTGAGCTGGGCCTTTCAGGACAAGTAGGAATTTCCTATAGCCAGAGGGAGAGAGAGAGTGAAAGGGAGGAGAAGAGAGAGGGGCAGAGAGAGACAGAGAAACAGAGAGAGGGGTGTGTCCTAGAAGAAATATTCCTGAGTATTAAAATGTTTAAATGTATAAGGAATGAAATAATACAAGTAAAACTATCAATGCCAATATTACCATTACTAAGAATAGCAGCCAGGGCTTATCCAATTAATGGCACTCATCATGTGTCTCGCACTGTGCTGAGTGCTGTACTTGAATTAATTTTTTCACATATGTATATGCACATGTGTGCACATGTATGTGCCTATATATGTATACATGTGCTATGCAGAATTCAACCCTTTCCTAATGTTCTGCTATGAATATAAATTTTTGTACTCCATTGTAAAAACATTTTAAGTTAGCCTGCTTGATGTCATTAGCCACCTTCACTACTTGGATATATTTAGTTAAGCTGTCATCATTCCAGTTCACAGTCAGCTTCATATTTACATCATCTCCCCCATCCTGCTTCGCTAAGATTTGTGATTCTTCTGTGGACATACTTCAGAGTCTACGCTGACAATTTCCACTCAGGAAGATTTCGTGGGCTCTTGAGAGCAGTATAGCAGAACAGGATGCTCCATGGTTGATGTCGTTTTCTCCATACAGGATGGTACAGAAGCATAACTTGCATCGCTGCAGTGTGCAGGGATTCGTGCTCCCCTTCGGGGTTCTCAACTAGGGCAGTGTGGGCCCCGGGGAACATTTCACAATGTCTGGAGACATGTTTGACTGCCACGGTTGGTGAGGGTGGGAGGATGGAGTGCTGGTGGAGTCTAGTGAGTAGAAATGCCGGGGTAGTGGGAGAAGCGATTAAACCTTCTACAATGGACAGGACAGCTCCTCCACACCATAAAGAATGACATTTATGTCCATAATGTTGAGGTTGAGAAACCCTGTTCTATTTAAAGGTTTAAGTTATAAATATAAAAATGGGACTAAAGTCCCGGTCAATTTTTCTTTGACTAATTTCATATTTTGCATCCTACGCGTCATAGCACGGAAGAGCTTTTCAAGTCCTAAGAGCTCTGGGTGCATGGCTCATTGATTAGGAGGCATTAAAAGTGGTTGGACTATCTGTGTAACAGTCTTACTTCTTTGTTTCTTGTTGAATGAGGGGGCCTCCTGTGTGTGTGTGTGTGTGTGTGTGTGTGTGTGTGTATATATCCAGTAGCACATGTTTAGATTCTCTGCAGAGGAAAAATATGGGATGATGTAATGCCAGGAAACCTGTTAAACATTGACAATATCTTGGCAATTAAAAAAAAAAAAAAACTCTGCTGAGAGAAAACTGAATTTTCATAGTGGGAATTCAACTTGTTTTTCTTTTTTCACATGCTTGTCATTCACTTTCATCTAATATTACTATTTTACCAATTTACCTCTGTACCCTTAGAATGTAAGTGCGGCATTGAGTCAGATATTCGGAAAACTGATGCTTCATGAGGTTCATAGAATTTTATTATTTCACATTTGTTTTGGTAGAAAAAAAATCAGTTGAAAATATCAGTCAGCTAACAGAGTCAAATTCTAATACTTGTAAATGCTGCTTCTGAGAGAAACTTTTGACAAAAATTCGAGAATATAATTTATTCATTTGTTGTCCCTTATTAATGTGTTCCATACTAGAGTTGTACATTGGGTTCCTTAAGTGGTATTGTGGTATTTATGTCAAATGCCCAGAGAAAGATGTATGCTCTGTCCTTGGGTGGCCATCATTATATTTTTATTAGACTTGACAAGCTATTCAAAGGCAAAGGGTGATGGAAGGAGGTGAAATACTTATAAGAGTAGAAATTTTGGAAAGACTGGAGAAGTCCTGGTATTGTAAGGTTCATGTCTATGGAAAAAGAGTAATGCCACTTTTCCTCCAAAGTGTATCTTCCAGACAATTTCTTTTTTTTTTCTTTAAGATTTTATTTATTTATTTGACAGAGAGAGGGAACACAAGCACGGGGAGTGGGAGAGGGAGAAGGAGGCTTCCCGCTGAGCAGGGAGCCCGATGTGGGCCTTGATCCCAGGACTCTGGGACAATGACCTGAGCCGAAGGCAGACGCTTAACGACTGAGCCACCCAGGCGCCCCTTCCGGACAATTTCTGAAAGCTTTTCTTGACCAGGTTTAGTGCTTGGTGGTTAGATTATAGAATGATTACGCTCTTGGTTAACTATTTCTTCTCTCTCTCTATTATATAATATATAATGTATGTGTATATACACATACACATGCATAAATAAATATGATCTGAAGAATATTTCCATAATGATCTGAAGAATATTTCTCCTTCATTATCTCTAATTGTTGATTATATAAATAATTTTACTTCCTTTTGATAAGTTTTCAACTTAATTTTTTCCCTCTAACCGATTTAGGGACAAAGGTTCATTATGGATTATATGCATCAATAAATGTTAATAGAGTTAAAGAGAATGAATTAATACCTATATTCAAAATTTATAAGCACAGGTTAATTAAAGAACTTTTGCAGTAATAATTGCATAAATCACTTCTGATCCTAATTATGCCATCAAGCATAATACATACAACTTATTATATACATACTTACATGCAATAAATTTGTTTTGGTAAGAAAATAGCAATTGTAATTTGCATAGCATTTTTTATTTGTGTATCCTTCCATCCCTGCAATATATATATATATATATATATTTTAAGATTTTATTTATTAATTTGACAGAGAGAAATACAGTGAGAAAGGGAACACAAGCAGGGAGAGTGGGAGAGGGAGAAGCAGGCTTCCCGTCGAGCAGGGAGCCTGATGCGGGGCTTGATCCCAGGCCCCTGGGATCATGACCTGAGCCGAAGGCAGACTCTTAATGACTGGGCCACCCAGGCGCCCCCCTGCAATATATTTTTGAGATAGATATTATTTTAATCTTTACTTAAAGAAGAAAAAACAAGCTCAGAAAGATGACTTAAAGGGCATAATTACTCTAATCAAAGCTGACGTATAGCAAGTCATTGTTGAAATTAAGCAGATACCAATCCCATCTACAACAATGATTCTTTGTTTTATAAAGTTAGACTTATAATGAAGATCATTATAACTTTGCTTTAAATCCTCTCACTTTCTTATATTTATTCACCCCTCAACTCCTGCAATTTGATTCTCGTAATTCCATTCTACTGATCATCCATCAACATCATCCACCAACACGCTGCTTGTTATGAAATCTTATGGACACTTTTTCATTCTTTGATACTGCCTCCCACCGCCTACTTAATATGTGAAATATCCCAACTAGAGAACTGTATTAGTTTGCAAAAGCTGCTGTAACAACTTACCAAAAAGTGGAATGGCTTAATACAACAGAAATTGGTTTTCTAACAGTTTTGGAGGCCAGAAGTCCAAAGTCAGGGTTCTGCTAGGGCCACATTCCTTCCAAAACCTCTAAGACACGATCCTTTCCTGATAGCCCCAGATGTTCCTTGGCTTCTATTAACATAGTTTCCATCTCTGCTTTTGTCTTTGTATAGCTATCTTCCTTCCGAATGTGTCTATCTATGTCTATTCTTATAAGGAGAGCAGCCATACTGGAATAGCCCCCACCCTCATGACCAAATCTCAACTTGATTACACTGTAAAGACCCTATTTTCAATAAGATCATATTTATAGGTGCCCAGGATTAAGACTTCAACATATCATTTTGAAGGACACAATTCAATGCATACCAGGGAATATGTCAGTTAATGTTGGATAAGAGAAATAGAATCATGTGAGTGATAAGGAATAAAGGACTTACTAGAGTGATTTGTCTTTCTGCAATTTGGGACCTGGTTAGAGAGTTCCTATGAGCCTGTTGCTTCTGCATCTGGTGGTGATGGGTCTGAAGTTTGTAGCACAGGTGACTGGGAAGGAAAATGGATGTGGAGTAGGAGAGCATGAGGAGAACTAACACCTGGGAGGATAAGCTGGAACGCCAAGGACATATTGGAAACCATTGTTCTCAGGAAGTCCCAACTTCAGTGATGTGAGTGACCTGCAGGGTAAGCTGGTAAACTTCACCATGAGCTCCACATACCCCTTACTTAGGATGTGAAGGTGAAGAGGATGACCTGGCAGGAGGAACTGTGGGCCAGGATTTGGAGAAACTGGTGTTACTGAGGTCCAGTGGAAGCTGGAAGAGCAGCAGACCCAGCTGTTCCCCACAATAAGGTGAGCCAGCAGATCAGTGGCAATGCATGTGAGCAGGAGGAAAACCTGGCACTTTACCAATCTTCCAAGCATAAACTTGGCTGCTGCTTCACTTCAACTACTGCACAAATTTCTTATATGGCTAACCATTACACAGAACCAAACAGGGAAGAGAATTCTGGGAGTCTGGGTTTCAGTTTAGCTGATTTGACAAAATATAAAGCCATAGCAGTCCATCTTTGTCAGACTGACACCAACACATACACTTTATAATCATTCATACTTTTCCAAAAAATATAATAGGAAAATCATTCTCCGATTTTTTATCCATCTTTGGATGTTGTTCAGTCCTTTTCTAGCTGGGTCATATTGCCCTTTAATATCCTGTCACTTCAATATGAAATATGAGGTTAGCTGCCATCAAAACTACTTATAGTAGGTGATAGGCAGATAGGGAAGGGAAAAAAAAAGAATTGGTTCATAGGGGTACAAATACATTAATATCAAAATAAGAAAGTAATACTCATAACTGTTACAACCCTCACTTCTGTAACTGGTCACATGGCTGTAGCTGGTCTTTATAACTTCCTTCTTCTGCTATGCAAACCATATCCTTTTTGTTTTCACTAAGCACTACTGTCAGTCATTGGTCCTTACTTAGTAAGGTGAATAAAATATTCATTCTTGAAGTGTCTGGGCCATTAGTAGTAATGCCTGCATTGAGCTGTAGTTTTCCACTGACTTTTATCAGAGGACATGGGAGTACTAAGGGGTGTTCCAGGTGATGTCTTATATTTCTGACATACTCCTTTCCCATACTGTGGTGGAATCAACTTAGTTTCCTCTTGATACTTAGGATTGACCAACCTGCATACTATAGCAGCCCTTTATCAGCTTGTTGATTCACTGGCCTGAGGAGCCCAAAGTGACCACGTGGATATCTCAATTTCTAACTTAATGGAACCACTGCTAAGGCTACTAATGGTATCATTCTACTATTGGAAACTAAGAGCTCTGGACCAACAGAGCCCAACATTTTGAGGCCAAGCAGCAAAAATTTTGTTCGTTGGATCAGGAAGAGCGAGTAAGAAGAGCCACTCCTGTTTCCACCCCTGGATTTCTAGCCTCATGAGAGAGGGCTATGAGAGAAATAGTTCTATGCTGGTTGCTGATATAGAGCATATAAAGCTTCCTGAGAGTATTAGTCCATTTGCACAAGATACTGACAACCAACTGGTGGCATCACTGAGTCTTCAAAGAGGCCATTTCCTTGTCCTATCAGGCCATCTGCTACAAGGTGAGGGGTAACATGGTGAGACAAAAGAATTCCATGAGCATGAGTCCATTCTGCACTTCATTTGCTGTTAAATGAGCTTTTTGATCAGAAGCAGCATTAAAATTCCATGACAGCAAATAAGGCATTCTACAATTTCATGGATATTGATTTTAGCAGAAACCTTATGGGCAGAGAAGGAAAATTCATATCCACAGTACCTATTCCAGTGAGAACAAGTACTTCCCTTCTATGATGTAAGTGGCTCAATATAATTGACCAAATACAAGGTAGCTGTCTAATTCCTCTGGGGAATGATACCATATTGATTTATTATAGGGATTTGACCTTATGCAACTGTGGAAGGTAGTTAAGCAGTCTATGTAAGGCTGTTGCTCTACATTTGATGCTAAGCTTAAGGTCCTCAGAGAAGACTGGAAGAACAGATGGGTGAGTTGGGGAAAAGAAGGGCAAAGTAGAACCTGCGAGGATGATCTGGAAGCCATGAGGACAAACTGGAACCTATCTTCAAGCCTCCAATTTCAATGATGCAGATGATTTCCTTGCTACCAAATCTTTCCTTAGATGTGTCCACATGCCTGACCCCGAATTCAGAGAAACTGAACAAGGAGATTCAGTGGGATCTGAAGGAGCTGCAGGCTTAGCTGCTGCCCTACACCAAAAAGGTGAACCAGCAGATCTCGACAGTATGCCTAAGCTGTAATAACACTTGAACATAATGGAAGTCTTCCAAGCATAAATATGGCTACTGCTTCACTTTCACTTTCCAAATCTTACCTAAATTTCTTTTGTGGCCAACCCTACTCCAGAACCTTACAGGGTAGTTCCAGTTTAGTTAAACTGATATAGTATAAAACCCATACTGGGAGTCAATACATGTTAAATTGAAAGAGTGAGTAAATGAATGGATGGATGAATAAATTTACAAAATGTCTCAGGTCACTCCTTGGCTCCAGTTCTACCATCTTGTTTTAGGCTGGTGGCTCAGCTCGACATTTTGGTATTCCAGTCCAAAAACCAGTGATCTTTTGGTATAAGGAGAGCAGTCAAAATATAGTTTGGGACTCAAGGGAGCTGCCATAATATAAGGGAAAGAGTTCTGAAAATGAAATATGGAGAACTGAGATATGGTCTCCCAGTTAGCTGAGTAACCATAAGAAATAATTTGATCTCTCTTTAAATTTTCTCATCAATAAAATAACAGTTTGGCTAAGTAATTTATATCCCACTTAGTTTTAGTATTCTTTGATCAATTTTAGTCACCTTCAGAGGTAGAATCCCAGACTAGCTAATTTCACAGCAGACATTTTTCGTCATAGTTTTTATTTAGTTTTAAAATGAGAACACACCCTTTAGTCAGCTATTCAGACAGTAGAGAAAGTTAACCTTCAGAACTGCATGCATACTGGGCGTGTTTGCATACTGTGTATGCCTGATTATACGGAGAACAAATAATCATGATATGATCATATAAAAATGATATCTGCTTTACCCAAGTAAAAGATCCAAAAAGTTAGAGGGAGAAACTGAGTATTTATATAATGGATTTGTTTATAAATACAGCTATATAATGAATGCAGTTAAATAAAACAAAAAATTTACTCATATAATTATGTGTATATATTTTAATCATGTCATATAAAATATTTATATAGTCATATTCCTTGTTTTACCCTCAAAATACATAGGTGAAACTTTCAAGCTTTTTACATGCATGTTTGACATCAGGTCTATCGCTGTATTTTGAGTCACGTATCACAATACTACAAACCACATCATCTTCAGGTTCATCTTTGTCTGAAAAATAGCATTTTTTCAATCTGTGTATGATACTGTTATGGGAAATATCATGTTATCAAAAGCACCAGTATGTACACATTTTTTTTTCTTATTGTTGTTGGTTTTTAGGCTTTTCTAGATGGATAAATGTGATATCCACAATGCAACTTCCGACTCTATGCTCCTGTAAGTGATTTTTAAGAGCGTGACTTACAAAGACAGCCAATTATTGGCTTTTTCAAAACAACACACCCAGGAAGAGTTACTGGATTTCCTTGTGTGTCTTCTTTTTCTCCACTCCCTCCTTATCCTTTCCTCCCTGCTCCCATCCTCATTCTGCCCCTTCCTCTATCGTCGTTCTTCCTCCTTTCTCCTTTAGTTGTAACCAGTTCTATTGCTAACATCTCTAAGCATCCCCAAATAACCTTGACTCAGGTCATTTGATCGTAATGTGCCTCCCCAAATAATACTTTCCCAAGCTTCACAGGTCAAAATTAAGCAATTTAGAGCCGTCTGTGTTATGACACACCATGTAAAAATTCACCTATACTTTGCCTCTCCTTTAGATAGATATTCAGATTCTATTACATTTGGTCTTTACAAAATCTTTTAAGGCAGGGGTTACTATACTGTATTTTAAACATATGGAAACTGAGACTGAGGAATTCCTTAATTATTCAAGCTCTGTCTGATCCCCAAATCCTTTTTATCATTACATTACATTGATATTTACATAAAGATGGTAAGATAAATTTTAGCTCTCCTGTTGTCACATTCTTAAATATATAACTTCAATTTTCTCATTCCATCAATCTATACTTTCGAGTTGTAGGTATGATGACAATTCAAAGTTTGTTGAATTTTGGCTCCCGCTGTTTAGTCCTTAGTGAAATACCCATGCTTCCTACCCTTCTAGTATTTTTAGACTCCTAAGGCACAGACACAAAACTCTTTCCTCTCTCAGTAAAATGTAAAGCACCTTTGTGAATCAGTATCTACAGTCCACCAATTCCCCATGACTAGACATGTTTAAGCCTCTGGTCATGATTAATGTAAGATCTGCGCAAATGTGTTTGTACCAAACTCTAAATGTGTGTATGTATGTATCTATGCTATAAATCTTTTATCTATTAAATATAACTGTATTTAACAACTGCATGATGATTTCATTTAGCTGTGTAAGAAATTATTATGCTGATTTATATCATAGTCTAGACAAATACTCAAATACTAAAATACAAATTTTAGTGATTATGAATCATTTTAATCAACATAAGTTTACTTTCACATATTTGTTTTTGAAAACATTTCAATGTTGATAATTGCTCTAATGTAAACAAACCCAGAACATTCACATCCAGGATAATTTCTGCTTGTAAAAAAATATTTTAAAATAGTATTAGGGGTTGAATTGTGCTCCCCTCTCTCCCCCAATCCATATATTGAAGTCTGAGCCTCCAGGATCTCAGCACGTGACCTTATTTGGAGATAGGGTCTCTAAAGAGATAATTAAATTAAAATGAGGCAATTAGGGTGTCCTTATAAAAAGGGGATATTTGGACACAGAGACACACACAGAGGGAAGATTATATGAAAGACACAAGGAAAGATGACCAACTATAAGAGAAGGAGACAGGCCTAGAACAGATACTTCCCTCATAGCTCTCAAAGGAACCAGCCCTACCGACACCTTGATTTAGACTTCCAGCCCCCAGAACTGTGAGACAATACATTTCTGTTGTTTAAGCCACCCAATCTATGGTACTTTGTTATGGCAGCCTTAGAAAGCTAACACAATACCATTGTGAAATATTTGCTTATACACATCCATGTAAATGGACTTTATTGCCTTTGCTAGAATGCAGATTTTAATTTTAGTTTCATTATTATGATTATAAACAATATACAGAAATTTTTTATGGATTTATTTCTGCTACAAATAAATACATTTTTCTACATATATTTTCTCTCTACTGCATTCCTTTTAAATGAATTAGTATTTTAAAATAACTTTTATTAGATTTTTCAAGAATTTCTATAAAAATGTCAGGTAAAAATAGTAAGATGGGGCAACATTAACAGGTTTATTTTATACTGTTCATAGGACATAGTATTTCTACTATTTCCAGTGATTTAAGTTCCATTTTTAGTGGAGTGATTTTGTACTTCAAAAGAAATCGCATCTAATTTTCTACAGAACGGGTAGGGATTTATTTTTAAGAGACTGCTATGAAAGGTATTACATGAGTGAAAATTGCAGAATTGTAACCATTGTGTTGATTAGTAATAGACTTGATTCTTCCAAAGTGTATTCTGTTGTCTGTAGGTAATGCAGAAGAGCTCCTAGAAAAGGAGAGAGGAAAAATTAAAGAATAGCAATTATCAGTCAAGAATAAAATAGCTTTGCTCAGGAATAGGAACCCATGGAGCTTATGAAAGCAATTGAAACTTCAAAGTTTTTCAGAGGGGTAACTAGAAATATATGGATTTTTCAAACCATACCATCTGCCTTGATTTACCTTCCAATGAATTGAAAGTTGCATCTCTGAAATTCAGATATTTAGGGCTTGCTTGAATCCTCTGGCTGATGCTTTTTCTAAATATAGCCATTAAAATTGAAACCATTTTCTTCACAGACATGCTTGAAAATTTGGGTACTTGGATGTGGATAGTTTGGGGATATTTTTCTGGAAAAATAGCATAATTTAAAAATAATAGAAAATATTACCTGGATAACTACCTAAAGACATCTGTTACTTAGTGGAAATTGTTCTCAAATTTTACCTCTTTGTTCTTTTTTGTTCTTCAAATATTTGTTTATTTCATGCCAAGGTGGTAGCATTATAAACTCTGCAGAGTTTAGTAGAACATTTATGCCATATTTCAAATTGAAAGCAGGCTTGACAGCAGGGTAGGACTTGAGTATTTCCCAAGCTACAGGGTGACTCCTTCTGTTTCAGAAGCCGATAATGTGATTAAATTATTCCAATAGTATAGCTTCAAAGATACTCACCAAATATCTCAAGAATTTAAGGATAATTTGTGTTTTCTCAGATTCTGTTTACTTGATGAGTTTTCCAAGTTAGGAAGAAGAGGGAGAATTGGATTGATATCCCGTCACACTATGAATATAATGGGTCCTTAAAATCCAAGTGAGAACTAGTGGAATATTTTCATTGCATTGTAGTTTATGCTTGCCATATGTCTTCGGTATCTCAAACTGAGTCCCGTATTCGATATGAAAAGATGTCTGTACCCCTCCTTTTGGTAAACATTATGATTAAATTGTGAAAGAGAATGAAAGTTGTTGCATCCTTGGGACTAGGGTAGCTGGATGATTTAAATAATCATAATTTTCACTTTTATTTTAAAGAATGAAATAAATCAAGAAAATTTTAACTTCTCTAGGTTAGTGAAAGAATGAATTTTATTTTATTTTAACTTCTCTAGGTTAGTGAAAGAATGAAATAAATCAAGTTGAAATAAAGAAAATGAAGATGCAGCTTCTAAAACATTAAGAATCTTCACTTCTGTTAAAAATAGTTAAATTTTCAATGATAATAGAGTATTTTTCCTAAGAAATAATATATATACATAATTGGGTTTTACTCAGAATTTGTTTTTTACATTTTGTAAGCCACCTATGAAGTGACTTGTGTGATGCAACTAGATGGCAAATGCAGAACAGTATTTAACATGGCTGATTATGGCATAGCTTTACCTTTCCTCATATAAATAATATGTCCTTACCCAGATTCAGCACAGGATCAAACGTCATAAAAATGCATAATAGTATATTTCTATGCTACTTTGAAGAAGAGCTGTTGTAAGGATGAAATGTTTGACATATGTAACTTTTGGATCAGAGGCTGCCTGTAGTAAGGAAATAATAAATAAAAAGCAGGTCACTATAATTCAACAAATGTTCATACATTTGGAAATTTAATTGCTAAAGTTAAGATTGATAAATGTTAATCACAGTGACACTGTGGAGACTATTCCAAAACATACACTTTCATAATCATAGCCGTTACTGTCCCCAGGGGTCTTATGCATGCAGAAGATGTTAAAGCAAGTCAGGGTGCATCTGCTGCTCCATTCATGGGATTCATCCTTTAATCCAATGGTGCAGTCTGAGAGCCTCTCTTGGCCTTTGGTATCCATAAAATAATTATATAATCAAAATGGAAAATGAAATAAAAATAAAAATACATATTATATAATGGAAAAAAAAACCCAAGTATAATGAAAATGAAAAATAAGGGAAAACTATCTCTAAAGCAGATGCTTGCATCACATCCTGCCCTTCCCTGCTCCATTCCTTCGACAATCCGCATTCATCCAAATTAGAGTAGCTACTTTCCCTTCCATTTCTACCCAGTTTAGCCCTTGAGAGTGCACTTGCCAGGGAAGGCTACTTACAGACAGGGGTTTCAGGGAACACTGATTATCAGAGCCCAAATCTAGACCACTAAGTCAGTCTGTAAAGGCCAGCGAAGAGCAGGAAAATGGGAATTACTTTCAGCTATTACTAATCTGCACCAGATTTGGGTTGGAGGCCAACAATAAAAGGCTCTGTATCTTATTACTCATCACTTGAGTCCCTTGTTCCCCTTGTTCTTTAATTAACTTTTGTTATTTTTTTTTTTTAACTTTTGTTATTTTAAAGAGTGCTTTTGGAATGTTTTCACTTAAGGATAGGAAATGATGATCTTTTTTTTCACACTTTTAACTTTTTTGTTGTTGTTCTTTTTCTCCTTAGGGATGCAGATCTGTTCCTGTTAGACACAAGAAAAGCCCAAGCTTTAGATGTGGGTTGGCTTGTCTTTGATATCACTGTGACCAGCAATCATTGGGTAATTAATCCACAGAATAATTTGGGTTTACAACTCTGTGCAGAAACAGGAGATGGTAAGCAATGAATTTTTCGAATATGTTTTTTTTGTGGTGCTAGTTTTGACACATTAAGATTTACAGCTTTCTATACAATTTAACCAAGATAGAATAGAATGTTTTATACTTAACGATGTGCAAGGTAGCACCTGCCATAGGATAGTGCAATATGTTAATTAGTTAATTGATTTGTAAACGTATTTTCCCAACACACCTTTATTTTGAGGCTCTGTAGTGGGGTTGGAGGGGTAAAGAAGAATTAGATATTGTTTCTGGATTTCAAGACGTTTTTAATCTAGTATTGAAGACCTGTACACAAACAAGTAGCACTACTGTAATATAATAACTCCAAAAGAAAGCTTTATAAAAGTGCTATGGATCTATGTCTTGATTATGATGGTAGTTATATAACTACATAGTTTGTAAGAATTTATAAGCTGTACCTTGAAATAAATATTATTATATGTAAAAGATATCTCAAAATGACTAAAAATAACAAAGATATATATATATGTATATATATTATATGTATACAGTGGTGTCAGGGAAACAGGCAGAGGAGCTATTAATAATAAAAAGGGAGAAGGGAAGATGGAGATAAAACAAAAGAGCACAAAGTACTGCAGAAAATAAACATCGTTAGGTCTTAGCATATTCCAATATTTGGTCAAAGACAACAGCTTCAGAATCACCTGTTGGGTGGGAGGGTCTGTAGGAAATCTTCATTTTGAAGAAGCTCCAGAAATTATTGCGCTTACAAGTATTCATTGAGCACCAGTGTGTGGTATGTATGCTTGGCTAGATGCTGGAGATAAAACAGTAAGCAAGTGCAGAAATGCCTCATGAGGCTTGAAGTTGAGTGAGGCTCAGGGAGTGATCACATAGATATATTAGTGAATGGTGATACTGCATCCTGAGAAGAGCCCAGTGGATTTACAAGTATAGATCAGTGAGTGAGTCTAAACTACAGTCTTAAAGATCAGGAAGATGTGATTAGGGGAAAAAGTCAGGGGCAGGCATTTCAGACAAATGGAACAGAATTGACCAAGACTGTGGTAAAAGGGGCCTTTGCACATTACAGCAGGAGGCCAGGGAAGCCCAGACCAATTTATTCAGAGCCTTGTCGTCCTTTGATCACTCAAAGAGTCCAAAAATTTTAAATCCAAATCTGGACTTTCAAGTCATGTAAAATTATATTTGTCATGATAATAGGATAGAACATAATTTATTTAATGATTTGTTAGTACTTTTTACATATTTAGATGTAGACCAAGTGGGCTTACGTTGTGCTCTTGCCCCACACCCTGCAAATGTGAGGGCTAGGCACAGGGAAGGTAGTTTATAAAGGGATGATTAATTAGAGGGTGTGCCTTATTTAAGCTTTACTGCCTTTAGTTTTCTGCAGGCTCAGGCAATAGACACATTAGCCCTAGAGTTTGCCCTACTCAGTCCTCTGCTATATTACACTAAAGCCTTGCTTAATAAATACAGAGTTAAGTAGAAGTTAGGTCTGACTTGGATCTCTTGCATGGGGGTTTATTGCTATAAGCGATAGGACTTCAGAGTGGCATTGTTTTACCTATATAACCAGATTTACAGCCTAAGAATAATATTATAACCAATGTTGGTACTCCAAGGATTGCATATATGAAATGAGGCTGACAGATACAAATTAAATTTATTACAGAGTTCATCTAGTGAAAGTTTCATGCTTCAGATCTTGATCTAGAAAGAGTTCTTAGTATTATTGACCAGTTTCAGACATTTTCCCACTAAATCTAGACTTTTCCATAGATTTTAATTACAATGCTGCATTTTAATTTTTTAATGAACAATTCAAATATTTTGAATTATAGGCTATTTTCCAATTATGGCTTTGAGATTACCATTAAGGATTTTCAGAGTTCAAGCATTATAAATGTAGATGGAGAAAAGCCCATATTTAAATAATCTTGCAGGAATCCTTACAATGTTAAACTACTGTACATTTATGGTCAGAAATGTGACTGGGAAATCAGCACTGTGGGGGTGAGCCGTCGTTTCTTCCCTGGTATGTGGCCCAAAGAAGAAAAATTAAATTACTGGTATGTGTTTCTCCCAGTCTTCTCCTTGGGGAGATGCTTGAAATGTCTAAACAACTCAGGAGATCTATGATATATGATCAGCCTTTTCATTCCCTACCCACTCACACCCCACTTGAAAATTCTGAAATTTCTCTCTTCTGTTTTTTTCCACTCCTTCTTCTGTATTGGTTCTCTTTGCTTTACTATCCATATAATTTGGCTTCTGTCTTGCTTTTAATTTATAGATGACTAGTTCTTGGGAAGAGAAAGTCTCTTCCCAAGAATACTTTATATTTTGGAGTTCCGCCCTCCTCGATTTATTTCTCTTATATATATTAATTTTACTTTAAATTATTGTGGTATTATATATGGGGGGCTTTGTGTTTGCTTTTGAATCTAAAATAAATATTTCATTTTTTTTCAAAGGCTTCCCAATCTTTTATTTAAGAGTTAGGTTACCTATAGCCTTTGTTACTTTTCTTTATCTCTTTAATATTGTATAATATGAAAATATTAAAATGGTTAAATGTGCTAGGCAAGCTGGCTTTGTGCATTTAAGCAATACTTAAAACAGATTTTCACCAGAGCTGGAGCATATTTGGTCTTGAGAAATAAAGTGACCCTCCTGGCACCTTAATTTTATTAACTGCAACCTCATGGAGAGTCTACTTGTGACATTTCTCTATTAATATGGATAACCAGGTGCCTCAGCTTATTATTGTTTCATTCATTACTACTGCTGATGTTTTCAACATGATATTGCGATATTGCTTCAAACAGAGCAGACAAACTATCTTTAATTTGCAATAATGGATTCTGCATACGTTTACTTCTCAGCAAAAGTAATTGGTAGTCATGACTGGATGATACTCAGGAAAGTTTGCTTTCAAATTCATTCGTTGATTCTACTTATTCACTTGTTAGACATAAAATTATTGAGTACCTACACAGGGAAGACAACATGTTAA
The DNA here is from genome assembly GCF_037043125.1 of Eumetopias jubatus. Classification (NCBI taxonomy): domain Eukaryota; kingdom Metazoa; phylum Chordata; class Mammalia; order Carnivora; family Otariidae; genus Eumetopias; species Eumetopias jubatus. The sequence goes on from NW_028274812.1 coordinate 95,804,305, forward strand.
AGGGCAATACAATCTGGGAGACAGACATAGGTAGCTAATTTTAGAAAAAGTAAAGTGTCCTAAATGCTAAAAACAGTGATATCATCAAGACACTCCAGGAAAATGGAAGAGAGAGGGTTAATTCCAGATAGGACAGAGCCAAAAGGTCTGTGGTTCAGGTAACTTATAAGCCAGGTCAGTTGAATAAAATTCAAAGAAATGGAGGTGAGAAGAGAAGGAGTTGTGAGAGTATGTGGAGTGGTGGTGAGAACAGGAAGAAAGAATTCATTCCTGGATGACGAAACACTGTAAGTAAATGCAGAGAATGGCAAAATGGCATGGTATGGTCTGGAAAAAGTCAATAGTTCAGAGTCGGCTAGAACAACATTCATGTCTAAAATATGACTGCAGATGCTATTAGGAAAGTGATTTGGAGGCAAATCATGGAGGGAAAATGAAATCTCACTTATGTATGATATGTTCTTGTTGCTTGATCACACATCATAAAAGAACCAGGCCTGCCACTTTAATCAATCACAGCAACACCATAAGTGATTACATGTTTGAATGAAGGTCAGTTTCATGAGGTCATAGGATGTGTATTGCTCCTTCACAGTTGCACCCTCTGTGCTTGGTACAATGAAGGTTGTGGGTAGGTATTGGAAACATGTCTTGAGTGATCACTGAATGAGTTTTCGACTTAAAAGACTTTTATACGCCACCTGCCACCGAACATGTTACTCCTAAGAAGACATTCCAAAGTGTAACTTTTGGGTGATTATTAACCAAATCAGTTTGGTGTAACTCAGGGGCAGAATTTTGTACCCATCTCCCAGTACAGTAGTTAAAATGGTTTCAGTTATAAGCTGAGGAGAAAATCAATGATGCATATTATTAAATTTTGATTATCCTGCTCCTGCAAAAAAAAAAAAAAAGGTAAGAGACTGAAGTATATATTTTGGAAATCAAAAGATTGCTGAAATCAAAGGTAGCATTATGATTCCTCAGAGGAACTGTGAAAACTATGTCAGTTTACGAAATACTCTTTTTAGAAATTTGACAAATGAACTGTTGTGGATTTGGCAGGAGAGTTTAAGGATATTTTATTGATTTTTTTTTTTTATACAGAATAATTCTCCAAACTCCTCATGTTTGTTTCAGCAAAATAAAGCAAGCATATGATCAGGCTAACAAAAAAGAAACATTGCTGCTTCTTAATGGTCAAATCTAGAGATTCCAGGCAAGTGGTTGGATCCACTTGTGCAAAATCAGTTTTAAAGTTCTCAAGCATTCTCTCATGGTGGTTAATTAATCTCTGTGATAAGATAGGTACTCTTTTTTAAATAGCAAATGAAGGGCGCTTGGGTGGCTCAGTCATTAAGCATCTGCCTTCAGCTCAGGTCATGATCCCAGGGTCCTGGGATCAAGCCCTGCATCGGGCTCCCCTCTCGATGGGAAGCCTGCTTCTTCCTCTCCCACTCCCCCTTCCTTGCTTGTGTTCCCTCTCTTGCTGTCTCTCTCTCTCTGTCAAACAATAAAATCTTTAAAATAAATAAATAAATAGATAGCAAATGAGTAGGCTTAGGTCTGGTTTATAATTTAAGATTTTCAGCTACCCAAATTATAAAAAATACGTTATCTGACTTATTAGGTCTTTATTAAGATTGTTGATAAATCTATGGTATCATTATCCTTTGTACATATATATGTACACAGTTTACACAGATAGTAATTTAACTGAGATTTTAAGACTTAGAATTTCCCTCCAAACACTATAATTTCCCACTGTTTGATGCTTTATATAGTTTACACCTTCCAAGTAAATCAATTCTTTTTTCAAACTTGGGTTTACAGAATAATTTAGAGATGGAAAAACAAAGAGTATTTTTGGGTTCATTAGAATGTCTTTTAAAAAATCCTATGTTTTCAGACATTTTAGGTTTGGCAATACTCAGAATGAATTTTGCCAATGACTTTTTTTCCTTTCTATTCAAACCCACTTATACGTCAAAGAAAATTCAATCCGTATGTTTCTGATTCATTTGTATTCAAGTCATCAAAATGTTGTTTTGTCAGAGTATTGTTTAATGTCCAAGAAACATTATAAGTTTTTTTTTTTTAAATAAGATGCTAATATCCATTTTTCTTCGAATGAAATTGTGGCATAACCTCCAAGTGTATCAAGGTAAAAATTCAGATTTATAGATAGAGATTTCAAAGTTTCACTAAATTTTGTAGCCAAATCAAGAAAACAGATTTCAGAGGTATTAAACTCTCAATTTAAATTCCATTGTAATTGATGCTTAAATATAAGATAAATAAATTTATAGTTATTGCTACAGATGAGAATTTAAAGTTTTGATTCTTTTTTTGATATTTAATTTAAATAAGGAGGATAAATAAAGAGAACAAATAGCTCCATTCTGGAAATATAAATTCTAAGAAGAAATCATTAGGAAAACTAGATTCAAATCTTGACTCTGACAAAGTAGCTCATATTTTAGACATAGCATTAATAAAATGAGTTATAGTAATCCTTCCAAGGACAGTGTGATGCTGTATTAGGTGATTGTACCTGGCACATGGTAAGACAGGAATAAAAAGTCCTTATGCTGAATATCAGGATGAGAGAATGCACAGAGACTTTGTACTTACTCCAGGGGGTACTCCATTTAACTTAGGATAGAGTTTGTTTGTTTGTTTTTACTAAGGAGGTTGCACAGATGATTGGATGATTTAAGGAGGTTTTTAGATGATGACAGTCCACTGGAAAAAGGTAAGATTATTGATATGTTCTTAAACTTTGAGTTAGCAGCATAGTGTATAGACAACTATGTTATTATGCTGCTCATGTCTAATAACTTTGGCTGATAAAGTGATTATTGGTAGGAAACTTTTAAATATATTCCAGTCTGGGGTATGCAGTCAATAAAGGTGAACATTCAGAGATATGCATCATGACTGATTGCTTGTATTGGTTAGATATTCATAGGTACCAGAGATGATCAAATTATTAGTACTTAATACAGTAGCTTTCTTGAGTCCCAATCATCTTATTCTTAGAAAATATAGATATTTAGGGAATAACTAATTGCATCAATGAAAATAAGGGAAACAAGCTTTTTGTCACTTGATAGGCTTATATATATAGGGATAACTGATTAAAGGATGGCCTATATTACCATCAGAAAACATTTCTAAGAGTGCCTGGGTGGCTCAGTTGGTTAAGCATTCGACTCTTGATTTCAGTTCAGGTCATGATCTCAGGGTCCTGAGATCGAGTCCTGCCTCCAGCTTTGCACTTGGCACTGAGTATGCTTGAAATTCTCTCTCTCCCTCTCTCCCATCCCTACCCCTGGCTCGTGCACTCTCTCTCTCTCTAAAATAAATAAACAAATCCTTAAAAATAGAAAAAAAAGAAAGAAAAAATTTCCAACCCAAAGATGCTTCAGTATAAATTACTAGTATTTGGCTTCATGAGCCTCTTAGCATCAAAATGGGTTCTTACAAAGAATATAGAATTACAAGTAGTATTTTAATGTTTGTAGAACATGTGGCTAAAGAAATATTGGTAGTCTTTGCTAAAGAGTCTTTTCTAAATATGTTACACTGATATTTATAGCACATTGCATAAAATCCCCACTATATAAATACCATTTTCTATAAAATAATTGGAAGATGGAAGATATGAACTCATTGGAAGAACATCAGAGAAGATCCTCCCAAAAAGTCAAGGAAGCAAACCATTGTTAACAGTTGCCTCTTCTCAGATTACAACCCATGCTGGTTAGCAGCTGTATTTCCCAGACATTGTAAAGGGGCAAAATTAGAGCATTTTTTTCTGCTTGTTAGTACACAAGTGTTTTCTCTGTTCCATTTTTAGAAATTACACATATCAGAGCTTTTCTAAAAGCACAATTTAATCTATTATTTTCACCAACGTTATTGTGCAAACTTAAAAAAAAAATACATTGACTTCAGTTACCAGCACTACTAGATTGAAAATGGGTATTTTTGAACGTTTAGTACCCAGGGTTCCAACTTGTGGGGTTTTTTGTTGCTGTTGTTCACTGCTGGAAATTGACAGCTGCTCCATCTACATTAATAATAAGGAATGGAATTGGTCATTTTTTCTACAGCCTCGAGATGTGTGCTAATTGCTAATTTTTCCTTACTAGGTACAGAATAATTTAACATAATGATAAAAATTGTCTTCCAAATTGCAGTATCCTGCAATTCTTTTAAATATGCTGTGTTAAAAAATTGGATTTTTAAAAAATTCCATGACATCTTTTGAATTACAGAATATATATTCCTTTTTTTGCTTTTCAAACTTTATTTTTTAATTTTTTAAATTTAAATGCAATTAATTAACATATAATGTATTATTAGTTTCAGAGGTAGAGGTCAGTGATTTATCAATCTTATATAATACCCAGTGCTCATTACCATCACATGCCCTCCCCAATGTCCATCACCCAGTTACCCCATTCTCCCCCACCCTCCTCCCCTCCAGCAACCCTCAGTTTGTCTCCTATAGTTAAGAGTCTCTTACAGTTTGTTTCCCTCTCTGATTTCGTCTTGTTTTATTTTTTTCTCTCTTCCCCTATGATCCTCTGTTTTGTTTCTTAAATTCCACATATGAGTGAGATCATATGATAATTGTCTTTCTCTGATTGACTTACTTCACTTAGCATAATACCCTCTAGTTCCATCCAGAATATATATTCCTAATTAGAAAAATATATCCCAGTCCTCATGTCACTATATATTAAACAAATGTACAAGGTACTGACTTGAGATTCGTTTACCTTTATTGAATGCGAGCATGTTTATGTGAGACAGATGAAGAGTTCTTAATGTAATATCTGCTTAAATTTAATGTCCTGGAATCTGCTATTTTTAAATGGAAGTATTTGGTTAAATAAGTTTGTTGTGTTACCCTTAGGATTCCTAAGACAGTCGTTTTTACCTCAGGGGAAAAATCTCCAAATTAAGCCCCTGTGTTGTCAGATGACTATTTATCTGTGTCAAGGGTCAGATGATCTATGTGGTTAGTTAATCTGAATATCAGCTGACATAGTGCTAATAAGTAGCAGAAGAAATTCAGAGATCAAGGGTGATATTTTTCTTTTTGTCCGGCTGTTTTGACTACAGTTCCCCATTATTTATCTAAGTTCAAAAAGCTGAATTATGTCCACTTATCAGAGGATCTTTTAAACATTTTGAGATTTGATAATATTCTCTTCCCTTATCTGAACTTTATCTTATAAAGCAATTAAGTCATTTTTGTTCATAAAACCATATGGCTCCCTTTTGCTGAATTTATGATGATGACAGTTGGTTTCAAATAAATAAATGAGTCTCCACATCCAAGAAACTGCAAGAATCACATATCTTGCTAAATGTTCTGAAAATACGAAGGAATATATACCCCTATGATTTGTTCTAGGTAAATATTAGTATAAATGAAGTAGTTCTTTATGTACTGTTTAATGTTAAGGATAATTAGAGCATACTTGCTTGACTTTTAGATGAATATTTAAGAATAAATTAGGAAGATAGTTGAAGAATAGTTAACTTCAAATACTTAAATAAATAAATAAGTAATATTGAACTTTTACCCCACAGTCCAGAAATGAAATCAATGTGGGAAGATAAAAAAAGGCAGATTTAGGTACAAGGAAAAAAGTGCCTAATAAATGGAAGTTGATGGCTATGGAATTATTTGTACTGTGAGAAGTGAGCTACATGTGACTGGAAGAATTTGCCATTTATTTGACATTTTCTCTAGGCATCACTATTGCATGAGATAATTTATCAGGTAATTGTAATTTATGAGCATAAATTTATACTTTAAGCTTTAAATACATATAAATATTATCTTCAGAGAGAGTGCAGTGAATAGAAATGTACCATCTTAAAGGAGCTTGGTATTAAATAGTTACATTCAAACCAAAACTCAAGATATATAAAATCAGAGGTGGAGAAACTGGTAAAAGAAGCAAGAAATGTTAGACATCTCATGAACTTTCTTTTGGGGTAAGTGCATGTGTGCGTGTGTGTGTGTGTGTGTGTGTGTGTGTGTGTGTGTGTGTGTAGGGAAAATAATCATAAACACATTCTCAAGGAGTCATGGGAGGAATCAGATATAAGTTCATAGTTGATAATCTATAATTATTAGTTTCTAGAGTGCTCTTGTGACAGAATTTAGAAGGATTATACTTTCTTTTACTTTAAGGGCCACAGTAACATTTTCAGTATTGTAATAAAACATAAAACTTAATCTAAATTTTTCTAGAATATTTTCTTTAAAGTGGCTTCTGTTTCTATCATATTTCTATAGAATTTCAAAAACATTAAAACATAAATTAATCTATGGCAATGTATTAGTTTCTAAAAATCATTCTTTGTATGAAGCCATGGAGAGATATTTATAAGATGGCTAAAAGAAACAACTGCATTGGTCATTTTATGTGAATGATTCAGAAAAACTTCCATTGAGAAGAATTCCTGTATCTTTATGGTAAAAATGACTAGATGTCTACTGAAAATAAATATGACATAGATTTCCCTTGGGGTTTAAAATCAGTATTGTTAATTTTCCAAACCCATGTAGGCTGTGACCTATGGGTTTTCTAACTCGTGTAATGTCTTAAAGCACATCAGAGAACATAAATCTTTCCTGTATGCTTTAGATTTTTGCTATTTTCCCACTGCATAGAAATGAGCAAAATCATCAATATGCCTTTCATGGCTAGAATAACTAAACGTAAATATTGGAGCACTGGTAAATTTGTACTTTGTTCAACCCAAGACCCTATTAATTCTCTTATTAGTCATATACAGTTTTCATAAACTATACTTCATGTATTTTCCAACTCACTCTATTTATCAAAATTTACTTTCTGTCTATATGAAGACTCTGCTTTTTAGATACCCTGATTTTCACAGTGTTTTTTTTTTACCAACATCAATTATTCTTCCATGCTAATATTTCATATTTTTTAGTTCTTTATGATTAATCTAAGTTTTACTTCCTAGATACATCTTTAATTCATTCTAAATAAGTATTCGAGCCATGTGTTTGCTGTGACGGTCAATTGCAATAATATTAATAACTAATGGAAACTTAACATTTACTGAGAGCTTACTAAATGCCAGGCATTTTGCTAGCTCTTTAAATGGAATGTCTATCTACTTTATCTTCATGATTATTGTATGTTGTACATGAGGAAACTCAGCCTTCGAAAGTTCAGGAATTTTGCCCATGAATCTAACGACGATTTATTTCCAGAGCAAGCTCTAATATACTATGATTCTCACAAATTATATGAATTTTGTACAAATTCCAAACTGAAAAAATAAATGTATTTTTAGAATTTTCAAATTAAAAAATGCTATTAATAATGATTGTTATGGGACAAAATTGAACTTTATGGTGGATCTGTTGGGAATTGCCTTTGGGTTTTTGTATTTTCTGTCTGGAATTAAACTGTGATCTGGCATACAAAATGTAATAGCATTTTAACCGTATTTTTTGTTTTCTAAATCTAACTACTTCAGCATTTCTTTCAGCCTCTTATATGATTATAGTTAATTTGACACATTCATAAATTGAGAAGGTAACTTTTCCTCTGCCAGTGATTCACTTCAACATGTAATTAAATTTAGCCAAAATTTAATCTCTTTATTTTGAATTTAATAACGAACATCCTTTTCCCTTGCATGCTATGTCTTTCACTAATGTATTTTGATAGGTTCTCCTCCCATTTTCTCTCCCTTAATCTATATTCGCCATCATGGAATCTTTGTATCTACCTTCCTCACTGCCCTTTTTAAGTGCCAGCTCGTGCTCAGGTTTGTGGTTGAAGGCAGGGTGCAGCAAATGCACCAAGGCCAGTCAAGCATGCAGTTTCCAAATTTCATTCATTTATTATTTTACAAAAAATAAGTATGAAGTTAATCCTTTCTTCCATCTCACCTTCCCACCTTCCAGCATCAAAGCTGACTGTGAGTTGTATTGTTTCAACCCTAAAGAGATCTTGGACTACCTGAATTGTGTTTTGGGAACAACACACTGGGGTAATTCTTCCCTAAAAAATTTGAAAAAAAAAAACCTCTGGCAATGAAACACGTTTTTAATTGTTCATTGTGTTTCTATGAGCAGAGCTTATCTGGGTGAACTGCTTTTCTAAAAACCTTGTATTTTAAGCAAAATGATTAGAATGTATAGATCCTTTTGTTCTGCTGGAAATGAAGAATCATGATTCTGATATCTTTTAAAATATTTCTGTCTTTTTTTGATACCTATATTATATTTTTTTCTCTGATCAGTACCCTGAATGGGCCTCTCATAGCCTAATTTAGTCTTGTATAATGATTCATAGAAAATAATTTTCCTTTATAAATAGATGTTGATTATGGAATATATTCAGTAATAAATGGAAAACCTCGAATATGCTATTTTACCATGTCCATTATATATACACAATGTTTTAAAACTGGGTTTTAATGGCAGTTTTCTTTGTTTTAATTTATAGTATGTATATATTTCAATGAGAGACACATGGTAAACATAATTTGCTTATCCAAATTTTAGCATCGTAACTCAAAAACATACATGAAAAAGAGTTTTGAAATCAATGATTTAAAGTAAGCAGAGACAAACAGGAGTTAGTTAGTCTTGCTTCATTATCTGGTGAAAGATGTACTTTACCACTTTTTAGATTTCCCTTAATGAAAAGGGATGTGGAAGTGTTTGGCTACATCTGTATTTCTGTTTTTGATTTTCCCTAATTCAGAACAGTAACCATGGATCACCAATCTTGCCAAACAAATGCCAATGTCAGGAATATATGCCAGTTTTTGTTGTTTGTTATATTTCTGATTCTAGACTCTAATTCTGGTTTAACTAATGATCTGAGGGGTAGATATTTTCATGGTAATATTGATTTAGGGCCATGAAGAATATGAGATTCTCCTTATTCTCACCATCCATTAGAGTTAACTCTGTCTTTCCCATTGGTCTTTCCATTGTGTGTTTAACTTATTGCTGACCCATATTTCTTAAAGACATATGCAAAAATAACACCAGGGTTGGTTTTGCATCATGAGTGGAGAACACAATGGGAAGAAAAGAGAAGCTTTAGTTTCTATAAGGCATGAGCAGTCACCGTGTTCTGTGCTGCTGAGAATTCAACTTTGGCACACCTAGTGAGAGCACATGTGTGCGAGAAGAAAACCAAAAGAGAAACAAAAGCATACGACAACCCAGAGCCCATAGTTGTATCGCAAGAGGTGATCAAAATTGAAAGTAGAGGCAAAGTACTTTGATAGGGAAGTGACATATCCCAGCTCCTTAAAAATGCATGCTAATTTCTCTGTAGTGTGACAAGTTTCAATTTGAGTGGAATAGAAACTGAGGAAACCACCTGCCCTTTCATGGTGGGCAAGGAGTGTTGAATCCTTATTTTCCTGCTTACTAAGGAAAGTCCAACCTTGAACTTAACAAAAGCAGTAGCTATAACACTGTTCTTCCAGACACCATGTGTGTATCACTGACAGATCTGAGATGGATGGTTTTCTTCCAGTCTTCTCAAGGTGGAAAGCAGAGACTCAAAACAAAGCAAGAGCCCCAACCAATCTTTAACAAAGGGGAAGACTATGTACTTAAAGGAATAACATACTACTTTAGGGTTCACAGGGCTGAATTAAAAATCTGATCCTTCTCTGAGTCTTCTTTTATTCATTTTTAAAATGTAACACTGTTTTATTGTACGGGGTAAATATGAGGCATATGAATCTATGTCAATAGAAGGCAGCTGTTTTGTCGCTAGAAGTACTGAATGAGCTAAGCTTCTCAATTCCCAATTTTCTTGATCCTTTGGGAGGGCATGCTTATTACTACTTTTGGGTACCAGTTATACTTATATGTGGAAGTATTATAGCTGATAGAAATATGAAAGATCTACTTAGGCTATGAAATCAGATGCTACTGCTGACTCAGGATGATCAAAAGGTACCACTCTTGGAACCCAGCTATTATTTTGTATGCAGACAGCTCAGAAGGATGCTTTTGCTCTGGGGAACATCATGGCATCATGGTGGTGTGACTGGTCCTTTATGTGAGGCAGGACAGTTTATATTCTTGCCAGAGCTAGAGACATGAGAAACTGGTGAAGAAAAGTTCTGCTTTTTTTCACTCAAACATATGTTTTGTGATCCAAACTTCATATGTGAAGGAAAGAATTAAATCCCAAAAGTCTTAACTCTTTTTTATTTCTTCCAAAAGTAGACACTCATCATGGTATATGTATTAGGTATCTCAGTTTCAGCTCTTCATTGCAGATTTTGGAAAATACCTTTTACTCTCTTCACTCTCTTTTATTAGGTGTCAAAATTCTCTTTCATTTTGGTGGTATGGACTGAAGATTCAAAATTTTCTTTCATTTTGGTGGTATGGACTAAAGATTCTGGAAGTGGCTTATGATCATTTCACACGTTCATTTATCAAACTGAAAAGAAAGATCAAACATTTAATGAGCCATGCTTTTCTGTCTGATAACAATTCTTTTGAATCATATATCGTTCAAGCTGGTAAAAAAAGAATGTTTCCTTTAGATACTCATCAGTTTCCCAAGTAACTGCATTAAGTTCATTTCAAAGACCACTTTCACCCACTAGAGATAAAATGAAGTGTGAAATTAAATTAATTTCACTGCTATCAAACAAACTAAAATGAGTTTGAATTCTAAAAGCTTTTTTCACTGATATCTTAACACATCAAAAAAGTTTCTAAAGTCCTTTGGGTTGATTTCTGCTGAAACTCTGCTTTGTTATTAAAGGAAAGAAGTGTGTGTGTGTGTGTGTACTTTTTTATTTTAAAAATCCCATAATAACTGGAAAAAAGGCTAAAAATAATTCACTCTTTTCATGGTTTTATAAAAAGAATGTTTCTGCTTTCTTAAAATAAATGAGGACTGTAAGAGCAACTGCTAACCAATCTTTTGGGAACATGTGACAGATGATGTCTGTAAAGCTTGTAGGGTCTCAGGGGAAAGGCGCTATATATAAAGCAAAGAGCTATGAAAAAGTAAGTGCTTATGTGAAGGTAAACTGCAGTTCCTAGTTTAAGATTCATATTTCCACCAGCTGAAAATAAGGCCTGAGTCAAAGATGTTTGTTGGGCTTGTCAGGCCTGAGACAGTAAGATTCCTCATCTCAGAATGATGTCCCATGGAAGGAGACTGATCATTTCCATCACCTCAGTCCCGCCCTTGGTGCAATAAAACACTTGAGTGTTCTGGACAGCTTCCACAACTAGGCACAAACCTGGCCCTGATCCTTTAGGTTTCTTGCCCCAGGCCCTCCTTCCTGAAGTCTCATGAGCTGCAGTTCTCAAATTTTTGCATCCCCCACCCCCACCCATTACACCCTGACTCATCATGCCAAATGTTTCTAACCAAACACTCTATTTTTTTTTCTTCTAATTCCCACCACTTTCTCAAACTGTGGGGCATTACAGTGCCTTCAACAAAATGCTTAGAAAAAATTTCAAGTCTTTAAAAAAATTTTCTTTTAAGAAAGGGAGAAGGGGAGGAGGGAGGGCAGAAAGAGAGGGAGAGGGAGAGAATCTTAAGCAGGCTCCATGCCCAGCGTGGAACCTGACGTGGGGCTTGATCTTATGACCCTAAGATCATGTCCTGAGCTAACCCCCCAAATTTCAACTCTTTAAAAACTATCTTCTCCCCTTAAACTTCTTTAACCTTCACACACCCCAGTCATAGAGGAAAATGGAATTCTTCTACTGCTGTGTTTCCAGGAATTGTAACCGCATTTCTTGTCTGCAGATAATTCTCAACTCCTAGTTTTATGTCACTGTGTCAGGATTTGGTTCCCAATGACCCTCCATGGATTTCAGACCTCTGATGTGTCTTCTCTCTTTTACTATCAGCCACAGAGTCCTATCCTATTCACATATATTATGACATTTGTCCTTTCTTTTGTTTTTCATACCTTTTCATAATGAATATATAATCATAAATATATAATATTTAACATAAAATAAAGTGGTTATTTTTAATTTACTCTTTTAAATGTCAGCATAAAAAAGAGAACAGAGACATCTAGCAAAGGCATTGCATGAAGAGCCCAGCTTATTAAATAGAGCCCCAGAATTACTTTGAAGAATCAAAGAACTTACTACCTTGCATTCTAAAGTTCAAAGCTTTTCCAGCAACCTCTTAACTATGAGTTTCCAGTATCACTGAAATAGTTTAAAATCCCAGCTTTTCCTTGCTTTTGTTTGAGATTATAAGCAATGTAAACCATCTTGAAAATAAAAAAGTTTTGAGCACAAACATAAAATTCTGTTTGTGATACTTCAAATCCGTGTGCTTATATCTGGCAATAGGCCAGTGTTTTTTACTATAAAACTAGAAACTATGGAAATGTTATCAAATTGTAACAGAGTTGAAATTTATAGCTAGATTACAACATGCTTAATTTAAGTTAATTTGAGTTAAAATGTATGTGGAATTTAAATAGACAAAATTCTGTCTTCCCTATATTCCTTAAAATCTGATATAAAGATGATTTAGTCTGTATGCTGGGTAGAGAATTCTGCACATTTTAAATCATCTGTTTCTAAAAAGGGTAAAATTCCAGTATAATTTAGAGTCACAGAAACTATAATTTAAGAGCACCAGAATCAAATTTAATCACAGATTGAAAGTAAATGCAGATCAGGAGGATATGTGGATGAGAAACAATGCACTGGTTTGTCGTCTATGAAACAGTCCATAAAGGATGCTGCAAGAGTCTTTTTTGAAATGAAGGAAAGGTAATTTAGGCACAAGTTCCATCCCAGGTGTTTTGGGTTATGCAGTCAATTACTGTGGGTTTATAGGAGAAAAAAACTGGAATTTATGCAAACATCTTAGAGCGATATCAACGTTTAGACTGATAAATCCTCAAATGAATGTTTTTCAAACTGTGTATTCTGCAGGGAAATTAAATGCTCATATTTGGAACCATTTATCCTCATAATATCAACATGACTTTAAAGAGTTGCTTTATGTCAGAGTCTCCTTTAATAACGCTCTTTTTAAAGAAATAAACATTTTGAAAGTCACATTTTCCAAAAAGAATGGTCTGAAATACAAAACTAGTAGGTTTGGGATAGATCTTTTGTTTGCCACTCTACCTTCTCAATGACTGTAAATTTCAAATAGTTAGTTGTGCCCTTAGGCACATGTGAATACAATATCTTGACCCCCGTGCTTAGACAAAGGCATGAAGTTCTTAGTGGCAGGTCTGGAAGTCTCCAACCTCCAGCTTCAGTAATGACAAAATTGAGCAGGTTAGAACCCCAGCCTCAGATATTTCCCTCTTGATTTTTGTGTGAAAAGAATAATCATTTCTTTGGAAGATATCATCCTAAAGCCCATCTTTACTCACGCTGTAGTTAATAAAACAGAAATAATATACCCATATATTCAATCTTTAATCCTTATATGTCTATAGGTTTTAATTAGAAATCAAACAATCAAACATCACCTTTGAAAAATAAAACCACAGTGATACACATCTACTTATAATTTTCCTAAATCAAAATGTTTTAGGTATAGCCACTTTGTAACATTTGCAGTATCTAAAGCATACTGTACATTTACTAATAAAATGCAGCATATTCGAATCAATTTTATAAAAGACTTACTATTTTCAATACATGCAATATAGTCTGGGTTCCTATTAACACTTTCAGCAGAAACAACTGCTCAGCCATTCAAAAGGTTTAGTTCACATAATCAGTACAGGTATATTGTGTCTGAAGGAGCAGGTCACATAGTTAATGTTCTCTTGGTGGAGCTCAAGACCAAGAGTAACTGAGCAAGCATTAACTTATGGAATCTTAATAGTCACCTCATTGCTGAAGTAAAAAGGAAACTGAGAGGAAACTTAATAATATCAAAAGTTATTTTAAAGGGAGTTCACATTGGTTTGAAGAGTACTTTGCTTCACACACAATATCCACCTTTGTAAAAGCCCAAGAAACCCATATTTGTAACATACACACATCTTTACAATTTTCAGAACATAAATCTTTAGAGCAGTATTATTTCTCCACAGATAAAAGTGACAATATTGAAAGTTTTAGAATGATAATAAAAGAAACTCTCTTGCAAACCCAAGGAAACTTGGAACTTTGTGTTAAGTGCTTATTTAACTATAAAAGGGGCAGTGTGTGTTGTAATGAATGGAAAACTAATTTTACCTCTATTCCATCTGTGAACATCTTGTGGCAACCTATTTTAGTATTAGAGAGATCATATATTAAAAATGATTTCTGCAGTCATCGATGTATACAAGTGAAAATTTAGTTCCTGTTAAATTAACACTTCATTAAAAAATCAAAATAAACACGCAACAAATACATTTTATGTTGTACTCTAAGAGAGAAATTTTTTTTTTGAAGAACAGATCGCCAGTTATTCTTTTCCGTAACAGTCAAGTTTCTCAGTTCTTTTTTTTTTTTTTCTTTTGCTGAGCTCTCTGTCACTGGAAACATCTTAAACCAATTTCAAGTGCTACACCTGAATAAACATGTTGTAAAAGTGTTTATGTATTGAAGTGGGTCAGTTCAAGGTATGGTATTTGGCTGGAACTTCTAATTTCTCTTTTTACAGCAAAAGGGCTGCCAGAAGGAGGAAGTCTGAGCTGAATTAATACATTTGTTACAGTGGAAGTAGAATGGAAACTGCTCTGACCACAAATCAAACTGCCTCTTTCATTTATGCCAGTTGATAGAGTTTTTCTAAGAAATATAGACTCTGGCAGAGAGCCATCATAAGTTTGCATTTAAAAGAGAAACCTATATGTTTATTTATTTAAGGTTTACTGCCTTGATTATTTGTAAGTTCTTTCTTCGGGAGGACGGATGGTAGTGGCATTTGTGAGGCAGATACCCTTTTAATAATTGTGGGAACGGAACGAGTTTTCCCGATATGTTGTAGGACAATTGATGAGGCCACGGATGCTGCTTGGATTAGCGCACAGTCTTTTTTTTTTTTTTTTTCTTTTTTTAACCAATACCTCCACATTTAAAGGACCTCTGTGTCACTCCCAACAGCTGCACAGCCTCACATGACACAGTCTCATTTTCTGACGGTAGAAGGTCTCTGCACAATACAAGTATACACAAAAGTGTTTATGCTGCCAAAATAAATTTTGTTAAGAGCAAGAGTTTATTTGCTAAAATGCCATTGATGCTGTTTCAAGGACTTGTTTTCCTTTTCTTTCTTCTAAGGTGGGTCAGGTCTTATAATGGACTGAGGTTACTCCACAGTCTTTACTGAATAAATATTTTAAGAAAACATGCACATCTCTCAGGGGGCAAGGCAGAGTCAATCATGCACATATTTCAAACCACATTATGTATTACTCTTAAAAGATTGGTAACTTCTGTATCTAGAGTAGAAACTTTGCATGAGTTTTTAGTAATTCTCAACTAAATTTACAACCTAAGGTTAAATAGTTCATCCTCCTTGGGTGATTTTCATGGAACTACATATCAGCCAATGATTATATATATATATAACATAATATATATTTTATTTTCCATTTTTATTTTCTATTATTTTATTTATCTATTATATATAATTTTCAGTGATTTTTTTTAAATTAGAAGAGCATAACAACAGTGAATTGTAGAAAGGGGAAAATAGTAATACCTAACTCCTAGAGTATTTGCAGAATCAAATTAAATATCACATGGAAAACACTTAGAAAAATACCTAGCACATCCTTCGCAAGTGCTCCAAATACCTTTGGCATTATTGTAAGTATTATTATTACTACCCAATGGGAGAGATTCTTTATCAACATCTATTTCTAGCCTCTAGGACACCTTGACCTCTAACGCATTCCTGCACAGGCTCCGGTTGCAGTCATTCTCTGATACACAACCACCCCAGTGGCTCAGAAGGGTCTGGGATGCAGACTGGTTTAGAGACAAAAGTGAGTCTCCAAACTCATCTGGAACTTTTCTTTCTTAGAGTTTCCAGGTTGGTTAACAAGTTTTGAAATCCTTTCAGTAAACATTCAGGTGTGTCCAAACTCAGAGAGGGAGGAACTCTGAAATTGCCATGATTACTTCAAAATACTTTGCGTTGAGAAGGAACTGGAATTTAAAGCAAAACTCCATCTCCAGCAGGGGCTTCTAGAATGACCTGTGAAGGGCTTTAAGTAGAGCATAACTTTGTCAAGTTTGCTGGGCACAGGCCAGAGGTGAAGGAGGGAAGGCTATCAGCACTAATTAACACTTGCAAGGCTTGAAAAAGCTGGAGAAAGTGGAAACAGCCAGGCAGCCATTCAAGCTTTTATCACTTAGAGGAAAATTATAGGGCATTTAATGCAGAAGAGCCCATAGCTAATAATTTTGAAATTGTTATTTAATGTGGACATTTCCAGGCTGATGGTAGTGAAGCCTTTCCATTTAAAATATTGCTGACTTCCAGGTCTGAGAAGGATCAGTTAGTGAACGCAGCCGGAGGGTGTTCTGTGGTGAAGAATGATGCAAAATGTAAAACCAAGCATGGATAATTGTCTGTAACGGCAAGCTTTCAGTGTTTATAAAAATCTTTGGCCTGCAAGGAAAACATTCTGATAATGTTTTAAAAAGTAATGTTACTTTTTCAAAGCACCCTCAGAATTCATTCACGTCAGGTAAACTTTCTCGTAAACCAAGCGCTTGTGCTTTCTGTTCTAGGACGCAGTATCAGTGTAAAATCCGCCGGTCTTGTGGGAAGACATGGGCCTCAGTCAAAACAACCGTTCATGGTGGCCTTCTTCAAGGCAAGTGAGGTACTTCTTCGATCCGTGAGAGCAGCTAACAAACGGAAAAATCAACACCGCAATAAATCCAGCTCTCATCAGGACTCCTCCAGAATGTCCAGTGTTGGAGGTAAGATAAAGCCAGAGCAACCCTTGTGCACAGAGAGTTATGGGGTCATATGTTGCAAATCAAGTAGCCACAATAAATTTACCCTCTGGCTATACCTTTGTTTGGTCTATTAAATCATCCGGCAATGCTTCGAACATCCTCAGAATGTTTCATCAGTGAATCACTCAGTAATTCATTTCAAAATAAGCATGACTTGCCTTTGTATGTTGAAAGATTCACTTCAAATTAAAATCAAGCTGGCAGTAATAAAATTATGAGATGGCTACGTCAACAAAGTCTAGCCAAAACTCAACTACACAACTTGCTGAGTTGACTTCCCTGGGGCCTCTCAAACATCGATGGGCAACAGGTAAATTCAACATAAAGAGATCTCTTTAGTACTTAAGATGATACATGTGAATCATGCAGTTTCCATTTTCTCTGACAATAAAAGCAGCAGAGATTAAACGAAAATTGAGGTAATATTTACATTTCCATTAATTATTTGGAAGACTGTTATCTAGATAATCTATGTGTGTGCGTGTGTGTGTGTGTGTACGTACACACATATGTATAAAATCTAGTAACAAAATATTACAGATGCAAAATGATCCTAATGTGCTTGCAATTTAATCTATCAATTGATAGAAAAGGAGATAAAAGTACAGTCAATCTGAATGAATCTAACTGCCAAAATCTAAAGTTATTGAATCATTTTTATTTATACCAATAAGTACCTTGTTTAGTCCAGGCTGCAAACAGATTTTCATAAGCTGTTCTTAGATGAAAATGATGGCTATTTTATTCCAAGAAATTTTCTTTATCTCTAAAAACTAAATCTGTTTGAAGGGGAAAATTTATCCTAGAACATCCCAACTTAGTACAATATGTTTCTTCATTTGAAAAATATGTGTTCTATGTTAATGTCCACCATATGCAGTGTACTCGCCAGGCCCAATGGATGAGCTGGTGAACAAAACAGACATGATCCCTGCATATCGCATTCAAGAAAATTAGAATGCTTTACTCTTCCAAAAAGACCCATTCAGACAGTATTTGCCATTTTTCCTGAAATCTTCATTTTTGTCCCCAGTCACTTGAAACTGAAAAATCATACTGCAATTTTTTTATTACTCAAATGTGTATGAGTGTTAGGTAAGAATGATTATAAATAAAACAAAAAAAATAGTTATATATATAACTATATGTATATATATATATTTTTTTTTTTTTTGCACCTGGAACTCTCCACAAAAATACTAAACTGGAATTCATTGGAATCTTCCTAAAATATGGGCACCAGGACAATCATGTTAGATAGAAGTCTATTTGATGTATTTAGTAACAGAAATGGGAAGATTTCTATATGAAATCACATTATACTGAATTACATGCTATATATAGAGTAATGTTTTAAAATAGTTTTCCCAACAAATAGGTTTAACCATATTTTTCACTTGAAAGTAAAACATGGTATTAGTGCCTTGTTACAAAGCTATTTTATAAAGATCTTCACAAGATATTTAGTTTGGCAAAAATTATAATTGCTTAATATGAAAGATGGAGAAAAATAACTTTCTAAGACCTTTTCTTCCTTGTAAATACTAGCCTGTCAAAGTTGTATATTTTTCTTTTCATGTAGAATGGTTCTGAAATTGCTTGAAATGTTTTTAATTTGATGTAGCAGACTGCATTAAGAAAAAGGTTTGTTAAACCATGAATAGAATAGTGAATAATTTTTGAGGAAATTACAAAGGGAAAAGTGTAAGTTGCATACTTATTATTGGAGCTTATAAGGACTGTGGCAGAGACGTTCCAGAGACTGAAATCATCAAAGTCCTTTTCCCTATTGGTGAACTCTATTTATCTTCTCTTTCTGACCACAAGTAACAAATGTACTTCTATAACTAGAAATGAATAAAACACATGGAGCAGAAATCATGTAACTTTTCACCAGTTTCCTAACACCATTTAGAGTACAAAATTATTCTAATATAGACCAATATTTTCTTTTTAAAAAGTTTGTCATTGGCAGCCATTTCTGTGAAATATGTGGTAGATAGTTTTGGAGCATGTCCATATTTTGATAATAAGAAAGAAAGTAGCTGGTTTGTGTCTATGAGACATAACCTTTCAATAGGTAGTAATCAAGCAGACGGGGAAAAAGTCTCATAGGATTTGGCCTAACAGACAGGGGCTTAAGGAAAGGGAATGCTAATATAAACACAAAATTTGATACTTAGGAAACTTGAAATGCCAGTGAAATTTTAAAATTATTCAAATATAAATAATAAATGCTGTAATAGTACTAAGCCTTTACAATAAAATACTGTTTGAAGACTGCACTGCTAAGAGAGAAGCCTATGGGGGGGGAAGAGAGTTGTATTAGATGTTTGCCTGATTGCATTTTTTTCTGCAAAGCATGTGTCAAATGTTGAAAGTCTCAATTAGTGCAGGAGAATTAAAACCCAGGTCATTCTTGCTTTCTTTACCCAATTTCTTTCCTGTTTCAAAGAGTCTTGCCTTCCAACTCTCAATGATCCTTTGTTTTTCTATACTCCTATGGAAAAGCCTAGAACAATGTCTAGCACAAAACAGGAACTTGTTAAATAAATTAATGTGTCCGCTGAATGGAAAAAAACTAAATTCCTCTTTCAGGTGAATATACACAGAAACACTGCCCCCAGATTTTCAACAGAAACTGTCCTTCTTTGTTCCTCTTGAGATTTTTGGCAAAGAGGTTGAGCAAACATATTGTGTGAGATATTGCCTCTTTCACGAGGAGGCAGCATAATGGATGTTTATATGAATTTGGGTGTGGAGGAAAGGAAATGGAGGTAATAGTTAATTTTTTCATTAGCTTAAAAAGGCTTTACATACTAGATTGATAAGGTCTTAAAGAATCTACTGAGAGCAAGATGCTTTTCTAAGGACTATATGAGTGCTGAAAAGAAGAGAGTATTAAGAATTTGGAAGAATTAATAAGACAAATGGCAAGTCCTGGTTCGCTGCAGAACTGCTTACAAAGATTGCTGATTGTGTGCTGGATACTAGCGATTGTTGAAAGTGAATCCAATCCTTAGTGGCCCTACCTGAAACCATGGTGATTTCTTAGGCCAAGTCTTTCAAAAAGTCATTAAAATGGAAACATTCTCTACTTATCCTCAACTCTGATAGGTAGTGTCTTTTGCCTAATATATATAACATAAACTCATGCCACTTGGACAAACAGATGTTAATCAAAATCAGAAAGAACAATTAATTATAATTATTTCTTTAGAATGTTTTATATCATATAATTAATATATATATTCATTATTTGAAGATAATCACATCATCAATAATACTAAAGTTCTCTCTTGATCACCTAAATCCTTTTGAGATAGGTTACTCCGATACACTTATATCAACATGGTACCTATACTTACAAATCTTTTCCCCCATATATACATCTCTTTTGGAGAATATATTTTTATCATGTGTGTTTAATTACATAAATGATATATCTCATGTATTTTTAAGGACTCTTTTTTAGAGCAATTTTAGGTTCACAACAAAATTGAGAGGAAGGTACAAAGATTTCCCATATACCCCTGCCCCACAATGCTTAGCCTCCCCCATTATCAACATTACTCATCAGAATGGTGCCTTTCTTACCAAGGATGAATCACAAGGATGAATCTATAATTGTCTGAAGTTCATAGTTTACATTAGGGTTCACTCTTGGTGTTGTACATTCTGTGGGTTTGGACAAATGTATAATGACATGTATAATGACATTGTGGTATCATACAGAGTACTTTCACTGCCCTCAAAATCCTCCTCCCTCTGGCTATTCATTCCTCCCTCCCCTTAGCAATGACTGATCTTTTTATTGTCCTCATAGTTTTTACTTTTCCAGAATGTAATAGAGTTGGTTTTATGGATTTTTTTTTAAATATGTCTCCGCCATCTTTCAAATTGAGTGACCTCACTCTTTAATGGTTGCAATATAGTCAACAGTGCTTCTATCAGAGTTTATTTGGTCATGTCACTCTTAAAAGACATTTTGGTTGTTTCCAAATTGGGGCTCTCAAGATCGAGGCTGCAGTGCAAATCTTACAAGGCTGCACATGTGAGAACGTTTCTGATCCATTTGATTTCTATTATAATTAACACTAAAAACTGTCATTGGTGCCCTGAATCACACAAAAATTTGGGAAATCCCTCCTAAAACAGCAATTTTGGTGTCTATATTATCTACCTGTACATTTATTTATCTATCATCTCTTTATCATTTTGTCATTTAATCTTGGGCCCACCACTTCCTATTTGGATAATCTTGGACAAAATATCACCTTTCTCTGCCTCTGTGTCTTCATCTGTAAAGTGAGAATGTTAATAGTTATCTGCCCCCTAGGATGAGATTACATGAGTTGTGAGGATTAAATGAATTAATATGTGTAAAGAACTAAGAACAGTGGTGCTTATTTAGTGTTAGCCATTATTGTTGTTACTTCTTAAATGAGTTCATATGGTTTGGTTTTTCAGAACTGGTACACAAATAGTTCAGACTGTTACATCAGAGAAAAGTAGAAGCTCTCTTCCTAAAAAGTACCAATAGTCCTGGTATTTCTTTACCTTTGGAATTTCTTGGCCTTTGAGACTTCAGAAGCAAGAAGGATATTAGAGGTTTTAACTAATTTAACTCATCAGAGGTTTTAACGAATCTACCTGAGCAATTAATTAGATAATCTAAAATAAATGTGTCAATAGACATTAATGCATTGTGTCTGTTGTCAAGTCTCTGTCTAGAGAGAATATATCTGGGCATGATTTACTGTAAAATAGATTTATTCAATATTAAATGAGCATCCATTGTGTGATAAGCACAATATTAACTATATGCTGATAAAAGATGGATAGCTAAGGATCTTGCTTCTTAAAAAGCACTCCCACAGACAATAGGAAAGACATGAGCATTAGTAATTATTAAGAGGTCAATTCTATTAGAGTAAGGTATAGGGTACTCAATAGTAGGAAGGATAGAGCACCGAAGCAGCACCTAGGTATGGCTCCGAAGACTTCTTGAGAGGTTTATATGAGAAAGAATAGACATTTTTCCAGAAATGGAAGGGTGGGTGAGGCCATTTTAGACTGATGTGAGTTACAAAGCTATGTATCCATGTTAAATAGCTGGGCATGCAAGTTTTCTTGTGGGAGAGGTGTGAGAAAAGCTAGAAAAGTATGCAGGAACCAAATTATAAAGACTAAGGTATGCAATAATAAGGAACTGTGGTGTCATCATGTAGGCAATTGGAAAAAGGAGTGCCATAATCAGATATGCATTTTAAAAAGTTAAATTTGGCATTAAGTGGAGGATGGGATGCCGAGGGAGGAAACTGAAAGCCCAAATAATGATTAGGAATCTAATCCAACACTCCAAGCAGTGAAGATTATACACTGGAGAAAGGGATGGAAACCAAAGCATGTGGGTGGGGCCAGCAGGCAGTGATGAGACAGAACTCTGGATTGGGAGTGTCAAGAGTAAGTGGAAGGTATAGGAAAAAGATATGGATATGAGCTTAGATGAAGCATAGGACTTGGCAGTGCCATAGAAAATAAAGTAAAAAAAAAAAAAAAATCAGGAATGAAGCCTCCCATGGGAGGATTAGTCCTTTAAATATAGGCAAGGAGAAAAAGCAATTCCATAAAAGAGACAGAGACTTATGGTCAGAGATGGAGGAGGGAGAGCAGGGGTGAATTGTTATCCTAGGACAAAGTTACTGGAAGAGGATGTTGAGGAAGTATGAGGTAACCAAGAGAGCAAAGGGTTTCTAACAGGTTATCTAGACTAGAAATGAGTCAGTCAGTGGGCTTTGTGGACCAATCTGAAGTAGGACATGAGGGAGAAAGAAAGAAAGTCAAGAAACTTACCAAATGTTCTTATGTGGGCCACTAGATGATCCTGTTAACCAAAGTAGTGAGCATTTTTTTTTTTTTTAAGATTTTATTCATCTATTTGACAATTGAGAGAGAGAGAGCACAGCTGGGGGAGCGGCAGGCAGAGGGAGAAGCAGGATCACTGCTAAGCAGGGAGCCCGATATGGGGCTCAATCCCAGGATCCTGGGACCATGACCTGAACCAAAGGCAGCCACTTAACTGACTGAGCCACCCAGGTGCCCAGTAGTGAGCATCTTAAGAGTATAAGGTCAGAGGTAAAAATAGTGACTAGGAGGCATCCAGGAAGCTTTTATTTAGAAATGCCTGGTAGGCAGTTGGAAACTCAGGTTTGTGGACAGATTTTTGTCGGTAAGCTCAAAGATGGAGATATTAGCTGGATCATCCATGTAGACACTTTGCTAAGCAGAGTTAAGCAAACGTATCAGATAGTTATTATTTTGTGGTATCTGCTCTGTGTCAGACATTTCTACATATAGACAAATACAGTTATTCCTACACAAATCAAAAACAGTAATTCCTAGTGGGTTGTGCATAAATTCAATCAAGGAATTCACTGGATATGGAAGATGGTGATTAAGACAGAATAGTAGTAGCATTTTTATTTTATTTATTTTTTTAAGATTTTATTTGTTTATTTGACAGAGAGAGACACAGCAAGAGAGGGAACACAAGCAGGGGGAGTGGGAGAGGGAGAAGCAGGCTTCCTGCTGAGCAGGGAGGCCGATGCGGGGCTCGATCCCAGGACCCTGGGATCATGACCTGAGCCGAAGGCAGATGCTTAACGACTGAGCCACCCAGGTGCCCCAGTAGTAGCATTTTTAAATCCCTCATCTTTGAAGGGATTGTTATAACATGTTTGGGGTTTATCATGAGTTTCTCTGCCCCCAGGGCCATATCAAAATTTACATTATTAAATAGTTTATTATAGCATTATTCCTGCTTCTTTACCTCTTATACCTTCATTCGTCATTTCCATTTTCTATAAATTAGCGAAAATCCCAATGCTTAGGTGCTTACTTCTTTCGTCTCCTTTTTCTGTTGGGAACTGAGCATGAGAATGCTAACACTTCTTTTGTTTTGAAACACAGTATCTCATCATATTTGGCTTGTTTAAGCTTTTGACATGTTTTAAATGTTAAATTCTATTTTGGGTTTTTTTCCTTTTCTTTTCTAGATATATCTACATTTCATCCCTTAAGCCAATATTAGATTTAAACAATAAAAAATGAAACCCATATTGGTATATGGAGTTGTCTGGATTTAAATTTTTTTCCCCCTACTTCATTGCTAAACTAACCCATGTCTATTTATTTGGTTGGTTGTTTTCAGGGACTGGTGGACAGACCTTTGAGCTCCCATGTAGAGTTCAGGTTTTTTAACCTCTATGTATGTTTTTTTCACAGTTTTTTTCTAAGACAAACTAACTCCTTAAAAGTTTAAGAAAAACATTAAATTTGCACTGTTTGCAGAAATTGATCATAAAGAAGTTTGTGTTAAGTATTTAGCAATACTTCCAATATTTTGGCCCTGGTTTCCCAATAGGGTTACCATTAAAAGACAAAACAAAGAAATGCTGCATTTGGAATCTCTGCATTATGGTTGAGGAATGTCAGCATGCTTTTCTAGTGTGCTTGTAGTACCAGCACATTTTAGTATTTTCTGTTAGAATTCTTCATTTCTGGGCAGGGTAATCTATGGTAGGTAGCATCATGTCCATTTCATTTTAATTTTCTAGGGGCTATCAATCACTATTTTTTGGAGATCTAAATTTAATTTCCTTGCCCTTCCTCCTTCAGTTTATTCTGCCAACCATTTATAGTAAAACCTAACTGCAGACTTTGCTGGTTTGGGTACAACATTTATTTCACTCATCCATTAATTTTTATTTCTGACAGAATAAGCATATGGTCCTAATGCTCTATGATATCAGATTCTTGGAATCAGATTCTGTTATAAATTTCATTGCTCGTTACCTTTATGTGATGTTACATTATATACATCACTTAGCCTGTATGAAAAGCTGCATAGATGGAACAGATCTATTTTGAATTTTAAGTTTTACTTTCTTTTTTTATAAACATGGAATTCGTGTAACCATATACGTAGTTTATGGCTTTTCATATATACTTGTATGTGTTACTGGCCACAATGTCTTTATTCACATTCAGTGTTTTTAATTAAGACAGGATGAATGAGTAAATATTCCCATTATTGTCTAGTGCAGGGGCTGGTGAAGCAAGGCCCGGTGGCCTGTGTTTGTATAACCCAGTTGCTAAGAATGGTTTTTACATTTTTAAATGTTTGAAAAAGACTCAGAGGAAGAATAACATTTTGTTTTCCATAGAAATCATATGAAATTCAAATTTTAGCATCCGGAAGTAAAGTTTTATTGGAATATAGCCATATCCATCCATTTACATAGTCTATGACTGCTTTCATGCTATAGTGGCAAAGTTGAGTCATTGCAAGGGAAGAAGACTCCTTAGACTAAAATACTATCTTAAAAAAAAAAAAAGTTTCCTGACCCCTGGTCTAATGCATAGCTGACTTTTTTCCCTCTAAATTTCAAAAAGTTTACATAATCAACCTAACACCAGAATCAAAAATTTCTTTTCTCTAAAAATGATACAGAGAACTTATCCATTTAATGTTATTGTACTTAGTGTTACCATGTGCTTGTCCATTGCCTGGACGAAATTAACTCCTTGTGCCATTCTGATCGGGGAAAAAGTTTACCCAAGGAATAAGAGTGCCACATTCCAAATAAATTCTCTTTCTCCATTTTCCATCATTATCTACATACTTAATTTGTTTTAATAAAGTTAATGGCACAGCAGGAATAACTCTGACCTAGAAGTAAAAAAGTCTGAGTTCAATATTTAATCATTATTTTGCTCTAGGCAGAAATTAAATAAAGAATTACATGAAGTAGCTGTGAGAGGTGGATGACAAGACCCTCTAAGACAGGCTCCGTGGATTTTTGATGTGCCTACATTTTCATTAGAGGCTGAGGATAATTAAGCTGGAAGGTGACATCTTAGGACACACTACTCTGCCGAGTAAACTACTACATTGATTTGAGAGAGATGACTGTCAGAGTGAATGTAGCAATTATTCCTAGAAGAAAAAATTAGATGTCTTCTTTGAGGATAAGTTATTTTGCTCCCTAACCCTATATTTTTTCCCCTTTTGTATTTCGTATTGGAAATAATAAAAATGGGTTAGCTTTTAGAAAGCTATTTGTATAAAGTGTGAACAAATGCCAAAGAAGACAACAGAGATTTTCTATAAAGTGCTGTGTTTCTTTGGTATTACTTTAGTCCAGATGCAATATTGAGGCTCTCCTTTAATCCTTAATTCTTTTTTTTAAGAGCGAGCAAGAGGGTGGGGGAGGGGCAGAGGGAGAGGGAGAGAGAGAATTTTAAGCAGGCTGCACACTCAGCACAGAGCCTGACGCGGGCCTCGAATTCATGACCCTGAGATCACCACCTGAGCTGAACCACGAGTTGGGCGCTTAACCCACTGTGCCACCCAGGCAACCCAAGCCTTAATTCTTTTAAACAATTATAAAAGGTTATGGGGTTTTCAGATTATATTCTAAAATATGTAAAGGAAATAATGTGTTTCCTTTCCTTCTAGTCATTTGTGGAACACACTGAGGAATTCATTTGTTAATTCCTTAAGTATTTATTGAGTACCTACTGTGTGTCAGAGACTGTTTCTGAAACTTGGGATATATCAGTAAACCAAACAGAACCAACTGAGATTTTTGACCTTGTAGTGCTGACACTCTAGGGGGTGGAAACAGATAAGAAGCAATGCACATAATAAATGAGTGAAAGGGTTGGCCTATTAAAAAATAAATGAAATGGAAAAAAAATAAGAGCAAGGTAAGGGAGATCAGGAATACCTTAGTGGGAGTTGCAATCTTAAATAGGGTAGTTAGTGAAGGATTCATTGACAAGGTGATGCTTTAATGAAACGTTGAAAACGCTATAGGCGTTAGCTATGTATATTTATCCAAGGGAAAACATTTCAGGGAGAGGGAAGAGTGAGGGTGGGAGGAAACTGAGCTGGATGGAAAACAGCAAGGAGGGGTCCCGGCCAGAATGGAATGAAGGGGAGGAAGAGTAGTGGGAAATGAGTCAAAGAGGTAATGGTGTCAAATCAGATAGGGCCTTGTAAACCACAGAGGGTATTTCATTCTTAGTGATACAGGGAGACCCAGTGGGACTTCTTGGTGGGCAGTGATATAATTTGAGTTACTTGTTAGAAGGTCTACCTGATGGCTTTGTTGTAGACGAGCAAGGGCAGAAACAAGGAGAATTAGCAATGAGGAGATTGCAGTGATTCAGGTGAAAGATGATGGCAGCATGGACCAGGAATAGTCATGGAGGTGGTAAGAGTAGGTGGTTTTGGACCTATTTGAAGGTAGAATGTGTAGGATTTCTTGATAGATTGGATGTGAGAGTAAGAGGAAAAAACAGCATATTTTGGCTTTCTCTCTCTCTATTTCTGTTTCTCTGTCTTTGCTGGGAAAGCTGCCATCAGTCAAAAATGGAAGGGTCTACATGTTGGACAGGTTTTGGGGGAAGAATCAAAAGTTCAACTTCGAGTATTCTGACTTTAATATATTTATTAAAATAAAATCAACTCTGTAAGATCCCAGTTGGTACTTTCCCAGTGTTTGCCTCATGGAAGATGTTAAAAAATATTGCATGAATATTTAATATATGTAAATATATTAAATACCACTATAGTGTGAGTTAATTAATAAATGAGCATTCATTGAGCAGCTAGTACTTAATGAATGGCAGGCATCAGATTGTGCACCATAAAACAGGTAGTCTAACCAAATTCTTGTCAGAACCTCACAAGGTAAATGGTATTACTCCATTTTACAGAAGAAGAAACTCCGGACAAGTGATTTGCCTACAGTTCACATGGTTAGTTAAGTGGCTCTAGCTTTAAGATTCAAGTTCATATTTTACGACATCGCATACAGGTTCTTTTTAATTTTATCAGTGATCTCACAAAAGAAATAATAGGATACTGATAAGCTGCCATTTGTTTAAAATCTGATTTTTATCTTCAGATTATAATACCAGTGAACAAAAACAAGCCTGTAAGAAGCATGAACTCTATGTGAGTTTCCGGGATCTGGGATGGCAGGTAAGAATGATCAGTCAACTTAGGCGTTTCTTTTCTCTTTTATGATAAAGCCGGAGTTACTCGTAATCTTTGTTAGTAATTTTTCCAATACACGAACCAATTATTTTTGATATAACTGTTCAGTATATGGGTTATCCACATCATTTTTATTTCCCCATTATCCTCCCACCATTGAAACATTATTATTAGGGTTTACAGTAAAAAACAACTATGCTGAAGAAGAAACGTAACCCTATGATATTTAGAAAGTGGGAAAAGGTGCTGTTGTTTAAATATCCCAAAGTTTTAATTTTAATAACCAGTTTTTCAGATTAACTTGAGCAATTCCATTTGCCCCCCAAGGTCTCAAACTCTAGGGCTAGGAAATAGACTCCTGGACTATAATGTCTGTTATAAAGTAGAACTACAGAAAAAAAAATTTTTCCCCGAACCTAAAAGTTTTATTGCTGTCTTTTCCATATGCTTCCCAAACAGGGTGAGGAGGAGCATTTAATCAAAATAGTTTTTAATGTCTTTATGTATTGGTACTTTAAATTGAAGTCTTTAGATTATATTATCCTATTACATTGGATTTGCAGAATTGAATTTGGGCTGTCTCATTGAAAAGTAATATTAAAATGTAAGCATTTTAAAATTTTGATAAACTTTCAACACAATTCATTCAATAAGTTTACATTTGGACCAAGTTTTACTTCTTGGGGAAAAAAAATCAGGGCAACCATTCCATATGCCCATTTTTTGGCTTCCCCCAAAATTTCATGTGCAGTTCTCAAGAATTTGCTCCAATTCATTTCATCTAAAGAGACTATAAAGTTAACACGTGAATGGAAAGAAAAACAGTAAAAGGAACAAATATTAAAGCTTTCGGAGGTTGTCAGGCTTCTAAAACCAGGAATGAGTTATTAAGAAGTAATGGGAATTATCTCAATTAAGTTTATTCTTATTTTCCTTTCTGGTTAACTTGAACTTTCCAGAGTTCATCATTTCCTGTTTAAACAATATTTACAATGCTATTTAATGATTATGGTTTTATTCATGAATACATGAATTAATGCATACTATGAATATCCTACATAGCAACCTCTTGGGAGAAATTACAGAGGGCAATTTCTTGTGAAAATATTTATACTTGTGTTGTAAACTTCAACTTAAAAATAAATTAAGGGCTTGAGGGTAGCTGTCTTGTTAGAATAATTGTTGGATGAAGAAGAGAAACCTAGCCAGACTAAATATGGGTATTATTTAAGAATTACTTTATTCTTATTTTGGTGATTTCTTTTATTTTTCTTTCTTTTTTTTTTTTTTTTTTTTTTGTGTGTGTGTGTGTGCGTTCTAGGACTGGATTATAGCACCAGAAGGATATGCTGCATTTTATTGTGATGGAGAATGTTCTTTTCCACTCAATGCTCACATGAATGCCACCAACCATGCTATAGTTCAGACTCTGGTATGCTTTGTCTTTGTAGAATTGAAAATGGTTTATGATGCAAGCATCACATAGACATTATTTTAAAGTAAAGCATCCATTTATAGCTATAAATGCATTATTTTTTTCTTTAAAACTCTCTTGGTACTTTTTAGAGTCGAAGTAACAATTGTGGGTATAATCAGGAAATTCAAGCTGGTTTAAAGAATAGTCCTGATTCCAGAATGGGGAAGGATTCAGCTAGGAAAATTGGAGTAACCACATGAAGTGGTCACTCTGTACTGATTTCTTCACTATGCAATATGAATAACCACACAGGTTCCCAGGGGCTATTTCTAACCTAGCAATTCATTAGTAATCATTGCAAAAGCATTGAATAATAGCCTTACTGAATTTCATCTGAGGGCTTTTACTCTAATTATTTAAGAATGTTCTACAACATACTTTAGTATTATGAAACTTCTTCAAGTAGAATATAAATAACTAGAAGATTCATTTCTATTTCATGATCCTTATGTTTTTTATAATCTTTAAGGTGGAATTTCATCTTCATTTTTTCCTTTCCTCATTCAGGAATTTAGCAGTGATTTAATCTCTAATAACCTGGGCTTATTTTTGTGAAAACAATAATGAAATGTTGATTTTGTGGTCTCTAAATGGTTGTACTGTATCTAATGAGCTCATGAAAGCTCTTGAGAGTCTGACATACCTGCCTTATGGTGTGTGACTTACTGCTTTGGCAGAGGTACAATCTCTGGAAGATGAGTGAGAGGCTCCTAGAAGGTGCAATGGACCATGTGATAAAATTCTGAATTAATGTTTCGGTTAATATGGACATTTTAACTATATGTCATCGAGATAGAAGGAAGAGGATCAATTGTTTGAGATTCAAGACTTAGTAACAGAAGTAGCTATTCGGTGGATGGCAGTAGGAGAGCAGTAGCCATAAGGAAAAAAATAGTCTATCTTTGTGCGTAAGTCTTGTTTATGATCAACAAAAAAACGAAACTATTAGAATTTGTGAGTTGACTCTTGAGTTTTTTTTTTCAGAATTAATTTAAAATTTAAAGTTGATGGAAAGACTATCCCAGTTTTCTTCTGAATAAAGAATGGTATATATAAATTGACAGATGAAATCCTTGAATGACTTGATGTTTTCTGGTCTGGACATCATAGGTACTGGAAAAGAGTTAGACACCAAAGATGCACATCTATGGCACTAGAGCGTGGGTGTTGTCAAAAACTTTGGAAATAACTTTGGAGTAAAGAGAAACAGAGAGATAAAACAATGCATATTTTGAAAGGCGGTCATTTATAAATATTCTTTTTATTCTTGACCAATGAGATTGCCTACTTCTGTGCCATATGCAAAGTATAGAGGAAATTCCTGGGGCAATTTTAAGATTTGTTATGCTTTCATCTTTGCTATATCTATAAATAGAAGTACTTCTTGATACAGGATCTCATTTCTGAGGGATGGGGAGCTTTTCAAGGATGGGTGTGTTGTATTCCAACTTCTTCCAGTGAAAAGAATCTCTGTGAACCCTAGCCATCTATCCTTGCCCTGTGGGAATTCATGATGACCCAAAAGGCAATCACAGAAAGAGAAATGCGGCTGTTTCAAGCCTTGGAAGAATAGCCAGGGTCACCGTCTTTCCGTAGGGTCAAAGCCACAGCCACTCTTAGTTTATAGAGTAATGACATTTAATATCTCAGAAAATTCTTTGCCTCCTTATATTGTCATCTCAATGACTCAGAAAGCAGACTGCTGCTTCATTGAATATGTATCTAATGTATCAAAGGTTGCCTCAGGCTAAGCAATGCTTAATTATTGAAAAAACTCTGTCAAAATACTCTCCCTCTCATTTTTCTTTTTCTTTTTTCTTATGAATATATAACCACGTATTGTCAGCTTTTAGGGCTGTAGTCTAGAAGGCAGTGTCAAAAAACAAACATTAAAAAAAAAAAATCTGATGGGGACTTGGAACAAGACCCTGCTCTGCCTCACTGTCCTGGGATATAGGACATACGTCATTGCAAAACTTGAAGCATACATGGGAAGTTTGATTTTTTTTTTTTCCTGGCATTGTGCACTCTGTACGTTTGTTCTGTGAAGGACATGAAACAAGAAGACAGGCATGTTTGTTGCTAAAGGAAAGCATATTTGTGACTAATATGTTTGAGAAACCATTCAAGAACAATCCATTTTTTTTTTTTCAGAACGATTGCTTTGCGAAGCTGCCAAGGTCATTGAAACAAGGGGTTATCAATCATGTATGTGTAGGTCATAGAAAATCAAGCTGATGAAGGACACAAGCTGCATCTGAAATTTGTAGAAACTATCCAACTTAGTTTTGTGAGGTCTTAGGAAATTTCAAGTTCATGTCAGATCACCTCATTTTTCCTGCTGTTTCTGTCCACATGCAGGGCTCCTATATCATTTCAGCCAGGACACTGTGCAGCCAAAACTCTGAGAGGCTTTTTGTGGATCCCTTAGGACTCATCAGTGGGACTTCCCATAAACTCCTTTGGGGGAAGGGCCAGGGTAGGTGGGTGGGAAAGGGGGAACCATGTTCTGGCTCCTTGCTCAATGATCGCAAATCATAGGCAGACTGCCAGTCTGGTCAAAATGAGAATAAACCGTTTGCTGAAGCATTTCACTTTCAGTGTACATCTACCTTTAGAGGCTTTGGAAGAGAGCGATACTCATTTTGTAAAATATCGAGGCTCCTTACTTCTGATTTAGCCGAACGTGCTTTTTGGCACTTGTCAAGGGGAGAAGGAAAGTAAAAGGATATTAAACTCCAGCCAGTCTGGTAAAAAATTCTGTAGAGAAGAGTTGAAATCATTGCTTTAAAACGAGTTTTGGATTATACCTGGAGTTCACTTTGCTGTGATTTTTATGTTTCCTTTACTGTGGAAAATTAAGAGTTGGTGTAATTTTATGATTTATTGTTTAATTGTCCTTTAAAAAATAATTCTTAGATTCAAATCTTTCTACAGTCTAATTGTGTCCCTTCATTGATTTGCATTTACAACTTCTATATTTCTCATGAAGTAGATAGAAGTAATTGTTCTAACCAAAAGCAACTCAGTGCTAGTTGCCATGTTCTTTCCCCCAGGAAAATTTCCACTGAATATTCCATAGAAGGAGTTTTCCTTACTTGGTAGAATATTTTTCAAGGCCCCAACACATAATTAGAACTGGTGAGTTGACTCTAGGTGTTAATGCTTAAAAATACATCCTTCACTACCAGTCCCCAACCCCCAACTCAGCCATTGAACGTAAGTAGAAGAGTGATAGCTTAAGGGTGTGCCTGATAGTGTGACAAAACAAGAATATTATTTGAAAGCTGTAGACAAAATGTCTATCTTGTTTCTTAAAAAAACAAAACATGTGTTTCTTTCCCAGGTTCATCTGATGTTTCCTGACCACGTACCAAAGCCTTGTTGTGCTCCAACCAAATTAAATGCCATCTCTGTGCTGTACTTTGATGACAGCTCCAATGTCATTTTGAAAAAATACAGAAATATGGTAGTGCGCTCATGTGGCTGCCACTGATGTTAAATAATAATGGTAACAAGAAAAAGTTCTGTATTAAGGTTTATGACTATAATAAAAAGTATGCTTTCAGACAAGAAGGGAATTTCATACAATTAGTCTGGCTCATTTCATCTCTGTACCTATGTACAATATTGTGTATATAGTCACTTTTATTTATTTAAAGGTATATATTCTCCTTTGTGGATGCCTTATCAATAAAATCTATTTTATAGATCTATCACACAATAGATAGCCCAGTGTAACTTTCAATGGGATATGCTAAGTCCAATTCAATTCCATTTCAACATTTTTTCTGATACGATTTTTATATAATTTTCTGAAATTGACAGAACTCCTTTGCATGTTAATCACTGGTGAAGGAAATTGAATGCATTTGGTTACGTTGTGCCAGTGAAGACTGATAGGATATTTATTTAGAAATAAAACTAAAACAAAAAAAACAACAAAAAAAAACCCAAACAAAAATGCTTGGATAAACAGAATTTCTCTTTCAGAGTTTCTGCTTCATTAGATAAAGTGAAATGTTGACCTGGATTTGAATAAATAAGCGGTAGGCAGAACATAGAAGCTGAAAGATTACACATAATTGTTGTAACTGTTTGCTTTAACAGAATTGGTGTAACTGGGGAGCATGTTCCTTCTTGGCTTGTGTATTGTAGATTTTGCAAAGCGCTCAAAGCTTCAGGAATTCTGTGGAGACAGGCTTGAGCCTGTGTCCATAACTTTCCAAGTTAACACTAAAAAATTGTAGTACAACCTTCTTACCTCAAATAAATCATGTCTGCCTATTATCTAGAACACTACTGCTGCAGATTTTTTTCAGATTTAAAAACAGTCCAAAATAAAGAAACATTTACATGCACTCTACTTCCCTCCCCACAGGCAAGAGTCACTGCATACATAAAACATAGCGAGCAAAGATGCCGACAGAGCCATTTTCTTTAGCTCTCCTTTATAACTGAGTTTGCTGATTGATGTGATGCAAGGGATTTTATTTAGAGTAAAAGCACTGAAACTAAATTGAAGGAAATTACCAAAAATCCCAGAATGGCTTTGACAGAATTGCCATTTCGAAAGAACAGCTGAAATCCATTTTTCATATCTTTGAGAACGAGCTCAATGAAAACCTTATTTTGTAAGGGGATTTTGTAAACCTTCCTCCAAGCACAAATAATTCCAAATGGGAAGGTTCTGTTGTGTGTATGTGCATGTGTATTCTTCCCTCTGAAATTAATTTATTTTCTTTCTTTGCCTTCTAAGGCTTCTTTAACGCACATTAACTTTCGGAAGAATGACATTTAGATGGATTACTTGCAATTTATGGTGGCTCCACGGTTAAGCTTATTTACAACTCATCTAAAATATTCATAAAGCACCACTTATTAATCACCTTTTTGGACTTTTAAATAAAACTTATATCAGAAATAGCTTCAAAAATATTATGGTTTTTGTTTGTAATTCAGGTATATTACAATGTTGTTTTAAAATACAGTTTATCAAAGAAAATTTGATAATAACTATATTGGGGGGTACATTAAGTAATATATTTTTAAATAAATAGTGTACCATTGTAAGAATAAGAAACGGAAGTCTATTATATGATTCTTCAAATGTGCTGTTTAAATATATTTCTATATTTTAAAATATATTAAACTTGTGATGTTAGTTTCTATTGATTTGGCTTTTTATTTAAGAGGGATACAAAAATGTAAGTATGTTATAAGCTGAGACTCTAGGAATATCAGATGTAAAATGTTGGTGGATTACATGATTCCTTATGTTGTTTTTAATTGCCAAAACTGGTTTTTGTGTTTTTAATAAATAATCCATTGTTAAATGGACAATATGAATTGTCCGTGAATTAACTAACTTCTTAATCTGCCCAAACAACAAAAAAATTTTTAAAATAGCAAAAATGACAGGGATGGAAAAATATCTCACTTGTTCTTTTTCACTTGAGAGGAGATAATTGCCATCAGTATTTTCATAATTTTTCAGACTAGATATATGACATATATGCACATATGCTCAGTTAAATTATTCTCAAATAGCTATAACAGTAAATTTGTAGTATTACTTTGGTAATACTTAAGCTACTATCAGAAGCCAGAATAATGTAGCCTATTTTAACAGGGTCCAAACAACTCAGGGTTTTTTAGCTAGTTAGGCATTGGCTTTTTGTTTGTGTGTTTGTTTTTAAATTTCTTGCTTTATATGTATCTTGCTTTGTAAAGTCGCTCTAATTCTTTTTGAAAGTAGAAGGGCATAAATCACAAATATCAAGTTCTTTAAGGCAAAAATAAATCGTCTACAGTGAACTAAAGAAATAAGAAAAACACAAGAAAGAAAATCCAAAATTATTTTTTTCTCAAGAACTGTCATTCTATAATCCCTATGTCACCATCATCGAAACTGAGCCAGAGTCTACTGGCTACTATACAGTCTGGCAAATATCATCTTCCAAGAAATTTACAATGAGTAATGTTTTTGATGCAGTTCTGTTCAAGGCAGAAGAAATCCTCTTTCCCAAAAAACAAGTCCCTATCTCATAACTACTCAGTCAAGTGCTCAATCTAACCTCCAATTTCCATTTCAGATTATTGGCAGTTCTAGGTTTTCTCCTTTGCATTTTATTTTATTTTATTTTTTCAGCCTGGAACTTTTTAAAGTTAGAAGTGAAGATGCCTTTACTGATGAAACATATACGTTGCTAAGTATACATATATACATCTGTATTTTATCAAGTTTGGTTAAGATCATAATTGAGGAGAAAGTAGGAAAAGTAACAATCAATGCCAGTATTTATTCTTATTTAGGCAGAAAATGACACTATATCCAAGTTAGCAATTTAAAAAGAGCAAAGGTTCTGCAAAATTACCTCAATGTCTGTTGTAATATTTGTTGGTTCTGCAAAATTACCTCAATGTCTGTTGTAATATTCGTTAAAGCCTGTTTGAAACATGGGTCTTTCAAAGACAGAAGAACCTGGATCAGATATAGTCTTTAAAAAAAAAAAAAAGAAATTTCAGAAGTTTTAAAACATGCAACTTAACCTTTGCATCTCAGTTTCAACTTTGCAGAGGCAACTAGTCTCCCATCATTCCTCAAAGGTCAACATATATACACAATGGAGAGAATGGGTAGATGCACTCCAGCTTCTGAAGATTATATATAGAAGGATGAGAGACAAAATACTGCATAAACAGTCCCTGGACCCATCCAGTTTGGAAACAGAACCTAAGCTGAGGGGTTAGTGAGGTGAGCAGTATTTTTTCCCCAGTTCACTGTGGCTACTACTATGTGGTGAAATATAATAGAACCTACTTAAAAAGTTGGACTGTGTTTATTTTTCTGCAGATACTTACAGAAGAAGCCCAAACTAGGGAAATAATTCTCTACCTTGAGCCACAAGGCCAATAATATATCTTAGATTATGTATCTTTATACTTTCTTCAATAATTCACATATACCCACATATATACATACACATAAATAAGTATATTTTTATATGTTTTAAAGAAGAGAGAATAAAAACACAAATACAAAATATTTTAAGTGAACCAATAGGACTTTGGGGAAAGAAAAATATAATACAATGGGAAATTTCAGAGAACTTAAAGTATATGAGGATCAAAGGGAGTTCTAACGTCCATTTAATTAGTATTCCAGAAAACTGGAGACAACTTTTGGGCTAGCAGCTGACCTCTTTATCAGAGCTGGTTCCTCAACTTGGAAGTCAGTCAACATATAATGGCTATCTTCAGACTGCTAAGGAAAAATAACTGTCATGTGGAATTCTATATCTAGCAAAACTATTCCAAACATTAGGGCAAAATAAAAACATTCTTAGGCAAGTAAAACTGAGAGAGAGTTTATTATCAATGGCAAAGGCACTGCTAAAGGTTTTACCTCAGGAAGAAAGACAGCCCCAAAAGGAAATATATATAATAACGATGAGCAAGAAGATGGGAGACATGGGGCTAGCCTAAAATAAATAATAATGTCTTATAATTGTGGTTTTAAAAATCAAGAGAATTAAACAGTGTCAAATCAGGTTGAATAGTGTCAACATACAATGGAAGGTGGATGGTTGGAAATAATAGGTTTTACATTTTACTTAATGATGATTAAATTAAACTCATTAACTTCAGAATACAAAGTAGTGTGTATATTTTAAATCAGGGTTGACAACATTTTTCTATAAAAGATGTGATAATAAATATTTTAGGCTTGGGACAGGCTTTCTGTCCCAACTACTCAACTCTGTTGTGGGAGCAGGAGAGCCGCCATTGGCGATATGCACCCTAATATGTGTAACTGTATTCCAATAAGATTTTACTTAAAAAAAATGTGGTGGGTGAGGTTCGGCCCACAGTTGGTACTTTGCTGAGCCCTGTTCTAAACCAGTAGAAGGGATAATTGCAATGTGGTAACATACAGTCAATTCAACAAGATAAAAAAGAAGAAAAGGGTTTTAAAAAACATAGCAAAGGGGAAATATTGCATATAATAAAATGATAGAAGTAAATCCATACATAGTCACATAATATTACATGTAAATGGACTGAAAAGATCACTAGTGCCAGATTGGATTTAAGATAACTTCAACAGCTAGTAACGTTCTGTTCAAAAGAAACACACCTAAAACTTTAAAACACAGGAAGGTTGAAAGTAAAAGGAAGGTAAAATATATACCTGGACAATACCCACCACAGGAAAACTGGGTTAATTATATTAATAAAGTATATTTACATTTTAATACAAACCAGTCATTACTGTTTTGGATATAAGGACATACTCTTGCCTATTGACTTTTGGCATATCTTCTCATAAAATTGTTTCTAGAATAGTTTTTTAAATTACATGTCTAAAATTAATAAACAAAAAAGGATTTTATTTTGGCATACAATGTTATTCTCTTAAGGTTATTAAGACTCTGGTGTTTTGAACCTATTTATTTATGAGAGAGAGAGAGAGAATGCGCATGTGATGGAGGGTGGGGTGGGGAAGAAGCAGGAGGAGAGGGGGAGGGAGAGAGAAAATCTTAAGCAGGCTCCATGCCCAGCGTGGAGCCCAAAGTGGGGCTTAATCTCCATCTCACAACCCTGAAATCAGGACCTGAGCCAAAAATCAGGAGTCAGATGCTCAACTGACTGAGCCACTCAGGTGCTTCAAGACTCTGGTGATTTGAAAATTACTTGTCTTTAAGACGAAAGTTCACAGTATTGTATTCAACAATGCATGTTGATGTCAGTGAGACTCTCTAAGGTGATTCCACTTAGAAAATGAAATAGAAAATGAAATAAACTCTCTAAGGTGATTTCACTTAGAAAATGAAATAGGAGAGAACAAGCACTTCTCCAAAGATGTTATGATGAGAAGGAAGACTATTTGAAAAATCTTGGCTATTGAACATAATGGGTCCAATGAATCTCCTTTCACACCAACCTCCTCGGGCAATTATTAAATGGAAGTAAAGTATTTCCTGTATCCCTAATACACTAATACAGCTTCTGGGCCTTGATAACATTTTTCTGTTCACCAGGAACGCCCTCCCTAAATTTTGCCTGCTAATATTCTTCTCTGATTCCTGGAGTGACTTCTCATTTGCTATTTCCTTCAAAAAGACCTAATACACCAAACCAGATGTGTTTAATCCCTCTAATAAACCACTGCAGCACTCCTGCTTCTGAGACATGCATCACATTATGCCAGCTAGTAAAGTTATTTGGAAAATCTTATGTTTCTTCTACATGGTAAGATGAAGAAGTCCAACCATGTTAACTCATTTATTAATTCCCTAAATATTATCATAAAAATATTCTCATAGTTGATGTTCTATAAATAATTTGGAAATGAATAAATTAAGGTGGCTTAATTTATTATTTTAATAGAAAATAAAGAGCAAGCATAAAAGGAATACTGTCAAAGTTGAGTGAGGGATCTCAATTCTTTATTTTAAAACAAACGTCCCCAAGCAAAGTATCTTTCACTTTTAGGGCATTCTAATCCGCATTTCATTAGATCTTTTCTTTCTTTCTTTCTTTTCTTTCTTTCTTTCTTTCTTTCTTTCTTTCTTTCTTTCTTTCTTTCTTTCTTTCTTTCTTTCTTTCTTTCTTTCTTTTTTTCTTTCTTTCTTTCTTTTCTTTCCTTCTTTCCTTCTTTCCTTCTTTCTTTCTTTCTTTCTTTCTTTCTTTTCTTCCTTCCTTCCTTCCTTCCTTCCTTCCTTTCTTCTCTCTCTCTCTCTTTCTTTCTTCTTTTCTTCTCTTTTTTTCTTTTTCTTTCTTTCTTTCTTTCTTTCTTTCTTTCTTCCTTCCTTCCTTCCTTCCTTCCTTCCTTCCTTCCTTCCTTCCTTCCTTCCTTTCTTTCTTTCTTTCTTTCTTTCTTTCTTTCTTTCTTTCTTTCTTTCTTTCTTTCCTCTCTCTCTCTCTCTTTCTTTCTTTTTCTTTTCCCTGAGGTTTTATCTTGGTGTTTTGCTTGAAACATATTCTTCTGCTTCTTCATTTTGTTTGGCTCAACGTTGATTTCTATTCATTAGGTGAAACAGCCACCTCTCCCAGTACTGAAGGAGTAGCCTTGTGTAGTTGCTGAACCTTAGCATTCAACCTTTCCTTAGCTCTTGGTTGTCTCTCAAATCTTTGTGAGATAAGCAGCCTATCTATTTTAATAGCTCCCAGTAGTTGAGTGTGTGCCAAGACTAGTCAGTGACTGACTGACCAGGGGAAGATCTGTCAGCCCCTAGATTCAAGGTGAATGGAAGCCACATGCTCAGGCAGCAGCTTTTAAAGTATGCAAATATATATATATAGTCCTTTGGGACCACAAGTGAAGCCCTGCTGGTCACCATCATTGGGCAATCTGAAGGTCTTTCCTGAGAGGCAGTAGCAAAAATCATGGCTCCAGATGAGTGTATAAGCTCCCTTTTAGGAGATACCCATGACCTGGAGCAAGATGGAAGGAGAATGCAAAAATTGTGTCCTCTTCTGTGTTTCCTGCATCTCTGTAGCTTCTAGATGTGTGCCAAACCTGAAGCCTACTTGTAAGGCCAAAGTTCCAAAGCTCCAAAGTAGGCCTCTTTCACAGAAAGGCTGTGGGTGTGTTTCAATCTCTTATCTGTGCAGTGCCCTGCGGATGGTAGCATGCCAAGCATAGTCTCTGATTGTTATAGTTCTGTGGGACCTAGGAACACAAGTATCCCTGGCCTCCAGAGTCAGGAAACGAAGGGGTGTCCCCTGGGTGGCAGCTGCAAAAATTGGGTCATCAGACATAAAAATCAGGGCACCAGACATAGGTAGAACCTCCCCTCCAGGAGATACTTGCACTCTGGAGAGTGCAAACATGGTGCACACCGGCTGGAGCAAGGCAGGGAGAGGTGAAACGATTGCACCTGCTTAAATAAAAAAAGGAAAAGGAAAGAAAGAAGAAAGAAGGAAAGAAGGAAAGAAAGAAAAGAAAGAAAGAAGGAAGGAAGAAAAAAGAAAGAGAGAGAGAAAGAAAGACAAGACAAGGTGCTTCTGGCTTTATCTTTTTTAAAGATTTTATTTGACAGAGAGAGACACAGCGAGAGAGGGAGCACAGGCAGGGGGAGTGGGAGAGGGAGAGGCAGGCTTCCTGCAGAGCGCGGAGCCTGATGCAGGGCTTGACGCGGGGCTAGATCCCCAGGACGCTGAGATCATGATCTGAGCCGAAGGCATAGCTTAACGACTGAACCACCCAGGGACTCCCCTTGTTGGCTTTAAAAAGGCAGAGGGAGAGGCTTTAACAAGATGGCACGCACCAGCTTCCAACCCCAGAGCATATCCCAGCAGGCCCCAGCCCCTCAGACCGATGCTTCGAAATTAGCAAATGAGTCTCATTCACATATAATCTGGGTGCTTTTCAAAGGGCTGCTTCTACACCGGACCCTGGGACAGGTGAGTTTGCAAGTTAGCACTTTAAGTGGTGTTTCTCAGTTCACCTCAGTCCTGCAACTCTCACAGGCACAAACATAGCTTGTTTTCAAATTCAGATGTTTTGTGGGCTCATTGCTCAGGTGCTGGTCTTAAATGGTGGCGTGCCTAACGTGAGGAACAAACCCTTTGCCTCTCAGGGAGAAGCTCTGGGTTTTGAGCTGCCTCCTTATTGTGGGTCTCCGTGCTGGGCGGCGGGGGGGGGGGGGGGGTGCGGTTATGGTGCGATTTTTATCTCAGACTTTCCTCCTACTTTGATGTGATTACCGTCTTGTTTGCCCAACATGAAGGGGTTGCTCTGCCAGTGTTTAGGTTTTTTAAAGAGGAAATTGTTCCTCTTTAAATTGTAGATTCCACGTACCCATGGTAGGAGGTAAATTCAGTATCTTCCTGTGTTGCCTTCTTGAACTGGAACCCCGAGGGCGTTCTAATCAGCATAAAACAAGGTGCACAATATGGAGCCCACCAGATGATTCAGTACTTCTAAATTACAAAGGGGAATAAAAGGCCTCCAGAAAGTAGAAAGTGCTACTTCATTCATGTAGTGGTGACACAGAACTGAACATAGAGACAAAAGAAATTATTTATGTAGTCATCTGTGGGAAGAACGTTCCAGGCCAAGGTAGCAACAAGTGTGCTTGGCACGTCTGAGAAGCAAGGAAGCTAGCTAGTGTGGTCATGGTAGAGTGAGTGAGTGTTCAGGCCAGAGGGAAGACATGAATTCAGGGAGATGGCAGGGAGTCAGATGGTGTAGAGTCTTAAAGCCCACCACAAAGACTTTGAATTTTTCCTCTGAAATGAAAAGACATTCAGAGTTTTTGAGTAGAAAAGGGCATGACTTGTGTTTTAAAAGGATCATTGGCTGTTGTGAGGAGAGCCCCGGGTAAGACAGTTAAAACAGATGCAGAAAGACAGTTTAGGGAATTTTGAAATCATCCAGTCTTAGAGAGTATGGTGACTTGGACCAGTGTGGTAAACTGTGTTAGTGGTGAGAAGTCATTAGAATCCGCAAATATTTCAAATATTTCACAATAGATAGGATTTGCTACTGGGATGTGACAGAAGAGTGAGTTAAAGGTGACTCCCACTAATATGGCCTGAGTAGGAGCACCTGGGTGGCTCAGTCAGTTAAGTGTCTGCCTTCGGCTCAGGTCATGATCCCAGGGTCCTGGAATCGAGCCCCATATCAGGCTCTCTGCTCAGGGGGAAGCCTGCTTCTCTATCTCCTCCCCCTCCCCGCTCGTGCTCGCTCTCCCCTCCTGTGCTTGCTCGCTCCGCTTGTGCTCTCTGTCACCGTCTTAAAAAAAAAAAAAATATATATATATATATATATATATATATGGCGTGAGTAAATGGAAGAAGAATCATTTACTGAGCTCCAGCATAGGATGGGGAGGGATTGCCCCAAGGAGTTGAGAGTTTGATTCAGGGTATGTTCACTTCTGAGTGGAAGTTCCAAATAGTGGTTAGAAATATGAGCCCTGAGATTACAGGAGAGGTCCCGAGCAAAGATATAAATCTGTAAATTATTAGTATATAGGTGATATGTAAAGTGAAGCAATCAATGAGATTACTGCTGCAAGTAGCCTCGCAGTTAAGTGAGAGCCCTTCTCCAGCTTTTATAACCCACTGCTTGATTATGCCCAAGGACTACCTGTGGGAAACAGACACTGACATGAAGAAAATCAACTTAGTTTGTGCTCCTGTCTGCCACAGGGCTTTGTGAACCAGGTTGTCTCTCTTTATTGAGAAAATTCAGTTGGAACTCCCTATAGGTATTGTAGAAAATAAAATTCAGGTATTAGTTTACTAAATAACTATCATTTTGTAATAATAATGCTTACTGTACTTTTAAGAGAGTCTGAGCATTTTTGGGAGAGTGAAGGTGGCAGTGAGAAAAAGGATGAAGCTAAATATCAGGGAACTTTTGTATAAAATGTCATCGACATAAATGTTATATGCATTCGGGTTCTTAATGAAAAACAAATACAAAAAAGTAATATATTATTTTCCATCAATTCTATACATGTAATAAGGGGGACAATGAACTTTAAAGGTAGTGTAAAGGTCTCAGGAGAGACATAATGAAGATACCTCTAATTTAAAATTTTACTGAACATTAAAATGGCTCTTCAAGCAGAGACTGAAAACCCCTTCATCGAAGTGCTGCTGATTTTTGATCATCCCTCTCTCTCCACATCGACAGGGGCCAATTCCACCTTGAAACTTTTTTTTAATTTTATTTTTTTAAAAGATTTTTATTTATGTATTTGAGAGAGCACAAGAGGGAGGAGGGTCAGAGGGAGAAGCTGACTCCCCGCTGAGCAGGGAGTCCGATGTGGGACTCAATCCTGAGACTCCAAGATCATGACCTGAGCAGAAAGGCAGTCACTTAACCAACTGAGCCACCCAGGCGCCCCCATCTTGAAACTTTTAATTGCAAGTATGTAGCATATTATTAAAATTTCTTTCATGTACACAGCTTTATTTTGAGCTAAAATTAGAGCTATTTTCTGTTTGTAAAACTGAAACTTTTTTTTGGCATTAGGAGCTAGTGAGTAAGAAAGTTTGTTTTTAGGAGAACTGTATACTGATACAGAAAAATTTCTATCACAAGGAAACAATGTGAATATGAGTCCAAAATTTTCTAGATGTGTAGTATCTGTGTCACTGTTTTATAGGGGCACAATATTATTAAGGCGTTAAGGTGTTTTACTTCTATTAGACATAATCATGTATCATGTGTTCATACTGATGACAAAAATGAATATATGGCTAATTTTATGCTGATATCTTTCTTTAATCTGTGCTGCTTGCTCTTATTTTAATTTTACTAACTTTAAAGATCAGTGCAGATCAGTGCCTCAAATTTTGTCTCTAGAGCCTGAAGAAGTCTTTTAAGTATGCTCTGTATTTTATTTGTTCTATTATTCAAGGCTTCTAACAGCGCTCTGAGGGAGTGCTGTATGCTAGATGATGTTCTGGGAGTTGATTTAGAAGAGCTTAGCCAAGTCTGTTGCATGTTTAACACAATGAGCATTTTGAAGAAGTCTGTTTTCTTACTTTTCTTTTCAAGCATCTCCTCACAAGAATGTAGAGAGTGCCAAACAATCAAATCAGGAAGACAGATGCTTAATCTGTTCTGAAATAAGTGTACTAAACCAGTTTACTGTAGTATTATCTGTGAAAAAGAAAATGAAATAAGAAAAAGGCTTGTCAT
The DNA here is from genome assembly GCF_037043125.1 of Eumetopias jubatus. Classification (NCBI taxonomy): domain Eukaryota; kingdom Metazoa; phylum Chordata; class Mammalia; order Carnivora; family Otariidae; genus Eumetopias; species Eumetopias jubatus. The sequence continues at coordinate 95,848,505 of NW_028274812.1, forward strand.
GAGAAAGTTGTGTAAATTGACATGTGTGTGACTCTCTGTTGTCTAGCTTTCCCTGGTGAAGAGTTTGAGTTCCTACTTATTAGCTAAATGTAAATGAGACATACATTAAGATGAGAAGACAAAAACATTAAAACAATGAATGACGAAAGGTATAGGAACAATCCAGTAGAAAAATGAGTAAAAATTTGAGCGGGCATTTCCCAAAGAAGGAAATAAAAACCAAGTAATACATGGACAATGTTCAGCCTCACTAACATTTATAAAAAGGCAAGTAAAGACCACAAGGAGATAGTATTTCACATCAGATTGGCGAATAGTTTTTATTAAAGAAAGAAATATTGACTGTTGGAGAGAATTTGGATCATTATGCTGCTAATGGGAGTATAAATCGGGTAAACAAATTGGGAGTATAAATTACTGGTAAAATAATTTTGAAAACAATTTAGCATAATCCTGTAAAGAATATTCACAGACTTTACCACCTAATGATTCCTCTTCTAAGTATTCACCAGTGGAAACACTTCTGAAGATCTGAACTGGAAAATTATACAAGAAGGTTTATTACAAAAGTGTTCATCTGAGGAAACAATAAAAAACAAACAAATATATGTATGTTACAACTAAAAAGCCAGACATGACAGAGATGTTCATCTACAGAAAATGGACAAATACGTCATATAATAAAGCAGTGAAATGAGTAAACCACAACTGTGGATAAATCTCACAAGCATAATATTGGAAAAATAAAGTACATCGTAGAAGGTTGTATATGGTATGATGTAATTTTTATAAATCTCAAAATAAAGCAAAACTAAATAATACATCTGTAGGCATATATATGTATGTGTACATTAAAAAATAGCAAGGGAATGATAAAAAAAATCAAAATTCAAGATAATGGTCAGCCCAAAGGGATGGGAAAGTGATTTTAATTGAGGACGGAGCTATTTGTAATGCTATTTCTTAGTACAAATGGTAGTATAAATAGCTAAGAGTTTATTAGTATTTTTTAAAATGCATATATACATTATGTCTCAGCGTTTGTCGTGTAAAAGAATACCTTTACATCTTAGTGGGTTACAACAATGATTTACTAGCTCACAATTCGGTAGATCAGCAACTTGGACTAGACTCCGCTCTCCTTGTTCTACCGATCTAACCTGGACTCACTCCTGAAGCTGTAGTCAGTTTTTGCAGCTGCGGGGCTGCATGGTCTTAGGTAGCATTATTCATGTCTGGTAGTTGGTGTAGGCTGTTGGTGCTGTTTCAGCTAGGAGTGATAGGGGTGGCTAGGCTGCAAATCTCCAGTAGGCTTATTTCCGTGCTAGTCACTACAGAATTCCTAGAAGTTAGAAAGCACAGTCTGATGTGCAAGTCCATTCAGGGTCTTATATCACATTTTCTATTATCCTATAAGCCAAAGCAAGTCATGTGAACCAAGCCCAGAGTCCATGTGGGAGGGAAATACATAAAAGCATGAATATGGATAGGCATGAACAAACCGAGGGTTTGGGGAGAATGGATGGGAGGCAGGAAGGAAGCCTAGGGGGCAGAATGTCCATTCCCCACATTTTTGTTATCCTTTGCTATTTGATGATCACATTCACGCTGTTGGGCATTAGTGTCTGCTAGAGCCCCTCCCTAAAAGCAGAGCTCAAGTACTGGCCTATGCATGACACTTTCTCTAAAAAATGAGTCAGATACTACATTCTTCTAAATGACTTCCCTAAACAGGCAGTTTGGAAGAGGTATTTTCTGAATGATATTTTTATGGATCAACAGAGGTTTACTGTATATGTTTAAAAGCAAATGAAAACCACCAATAACAAATGTGGATAGCTCTTTGGGCCCATGGAATTAGAGAAGGAAGCCATAGCAGAAGCTGGAGCAAGATCCTATGTGCTACAGGCAGAGTTATGGTAGACTTTATTAATAGGCCCAGCTATTCAGCCTTTCCTCTATCCATATCCTTTGTTGTTGGACTTAAAGTTCCTTTCACTAAAAAGGTGAAGTGTATTTTTCCACTCCTTGCCTTTGAACTTGACAACATAACTTACTATGTCTAATGGAAAATTGGGTGGGTGTGAAATGAAAAAAGTGTGGAAAAGCACCTGAATGATTCGGCTTTCTCTATTGCATCACTAGCAATACCATGAGGATATGTTTAGGTACCCTGTTATTTCAGGAGAAGGATGAGAAAGTCTCGGAGGTTAAGACCCATTGACACATGCAAGAACCCAGTCAAGCTCAACAGGGCTTCCAAGCCTTGCCCCACTTAGATTAGCTGACCCAGAGATAACCTGAGTAAATAAAGGCTTATTCCTGTATGCTGTTGAGATTTTTGTGATTGGTTGTTACATTAGCATTACATAGCATTATTGTGGACTTAGCTTACTGATACATAACTATAAACATAAGGTGGAATTTTGTTCCAAAGTGGTGAAAGATACTTGGTTTATATAACAAAAGCCCTGAGTGTGGGTATCATTATGCTCTCTCTGGTTTCTCAAAATGTTAGTTCTTAGCAAGTGCATATATCTGATTTATACAGCTTATTTCTAAAATGAATATTAATGTACAATATCTCTCAGTTATTGATTATTTTTCGATGGGAATTAAATTCAAGATTCACTCTTTGTATCACGTCCCATCTTACATTATGATAAAAGAGTCTCTTTTATTTAAAGTTAAAATTATATAAAATATACTTGTATAAATTATTACATAAAATATATAATTAGTATATTTTATATACAAAATTATATATAAAATATATTAAAATTAATCAAAGTTAATTTTTGTTGTACATATCAAATAATTTTCAAATAGCACTCACTTATAGTTGGAATTATTTTACAATTTTTTCCTTTAATTTTACAGGCAGTAAATATATAATACAGTATCTCCTACTTTATTCCCCTTTAGTCCTCATGGCAATTAAGAACAACTGGTACGTTTTGGTTGAAAGTTCCCAAATTGTCACTCTGGGAAGCTGAAGGTCAAGTTATTTCCCAAGAATAATAAAAAATTTTCCCCTTATTTTGTGTCAAGAGAACACTTAGTGACATTCTTTTAAAAAAAGAAAGCTTATAGTTTAATTACATGGTGGGAGGATCCTGATACTTACACATTGCCACCTACTAGCTGGTACAATTTCTATATAGCTGTTGGCCATCATTCCTTCTATGCTCTAATTAACATAAGGTTATTTTTTGACAAAATAGTTAATTATTTTCTGGTGGAAGATATGATAAATAGTCATTTTACAAATCATAACTGGAAACTTTTCCAAAGGAGCATACGATGGTGAATAAATTACATTAGAAAAGGATTTGCTATTTATGTTCTTCAAGGGCCCATCTTGGAAAATATGATAGAGTAGAGGGACTACATTCCTCTTTACCTGTCCCCATCCCTCTTCCTGAATATTTCTTTCTTAGAATAGCATTCTAATTCTGGTTACTTCTTTCCCGGCTCGGATACCTCAAATCCAGTTTAGACATGTCTGTATGGGTCCCAAATGCCAGAAACTCCTTTGGTCTCTCCCCTGCTCTACTTCAGCAACAAAATGCCATATACTCCTGGGTACCATTTTTGTTTGGTTCTACTCTTATTATGTTTATGCCTGGGAAGTCAAATGGTGGTATCACTAGATTAATGTCCCACCCTAGCTCAAGTAATATATTTCAGTTTTAATAAAGATTTAATTTTTAGGTACAAACTGTAGTTACAATCTGAAAGAGAATAGTTGGGCAACAGGAATTAAACAACTTGGTGAGAAAGATACTTTTGTATAAGTGGGTCATTTGGTGCTTTCCTTGTCCAGAGCTCAACTTTCAAGAACTTATTCTCTTTAACATTGGCCTTGAACACCCTGGCTACATTGTCCCTCACAGAAATCCAAGAAATGGCTTATTAATTAATTAATTTATTTATTTATTGGTATATGTTGGCTAACTGAACATAATAAAAAAAGGAAAAAAATGGAATTTTTAATGGCACTTTCTATGATAGAAACAACATCAGTAGCAACAATAACAATAACCCCCCAAACAGCAGCAGCAGTGACAAATTATTGAAACTTGGTTAAAAATCCTGTATGACAGGGGCACCTGGGTGGCTCAGTCGGTTAGCTGCCCGACTTTTGATTTGGCTCAGGTCATGATCGCAGAGTCCTCTGATGGAGCCCCGCACTGAGGCTTGTGCTCACCACAGAGTCTCCTTGTCCTTCTCCCTGTCTCTCTCCTACACGTTCTCTCTCTCTCTCTCTTCCAAGTAAGTAAGTAAGTAAATAAATAAATAAAATCTTTTATTCTGTATGACAGGTAAAACTAATGAAAAGGGAGTTCAATAAAAATAAATGCCTTAGCAGCCTTTATATTAGCAGAAAATACTCTATATTCTAAAGAGTATTAAAAGCAATACAAGAAGAGTAGTAATATATTGATAATTATTCCATATCTAGTTTATCAAGCATCTCAGGCAGTAGTTTAATTTAGATAACTATCTTTTACAAATAATGTATTAAGATTTTAGAATTTTGAATGGAGTAGTTCTGGCTCATAAAAGGGATCAATCTAATGTAATCACAATTTCTCTCACTTGGATTTCAGCATCTCTAACTTAATTAACAAGTCAGAGCTCTAGAGCTGATTTATAAACATTTTGTTAGAACATTTAAAAACTCAACTTTACCCTAAAGGCCTTGGATACAATTTCAATTCCAGGAAAATTAAGTATAAGTGCTTTGGATTGAAGGTTTCACTTTGAATATATTTAAGGAATAGCCTTGCAATCAAAGAAACGTAACTTTAAATTACTCAGTCATACGAAATAGATACAACTTGAGGTTGTTTTTTTAGTTGGAACATAAGTGAATATAGTAATAGGGTAGGGAAATAGTTCTATTTTATCGATGGGATCTTCATTTTAGAATCAATTCTAAGATTGTATAAAGTGTCAACATGAAAAATCAATCTCAAACTCATTACCTGTAATAATGAGTTTTGAATTCCCATCATGCAATTACCCAAGTTCCATTTTAAGTTAATGTGAGTTAAATAGAGGGTAGGTGAAATTATAAACAGCTGGTTAAATCTTTACAGGTTTAAGTACCACATTGATCTGGTGAAATAGGCAATTATTTTTTCACATGGTGAAGAGGATATATAATATATTTTTTCCACAAAAGCTGATGGAAACATTTTTTGTGGAATCAGGAAGAGTGTGTTGGTGGAAAGGAATTATTTATCTAGATTGGATATTTTGTGCCATATTTTCAAGGTAATTATTTAACCAAACACAGTATCTCTAAAGCCAGTTTATCCTTAATGATCTAATTGCCAGAATTGTCAGGTTTTGCCTAATGAGGGTCAGGGAATTTAATATTTTATATTATTAAATGGATGTGTATCTTAAATTTAGGAGTCTGTATCTGTCCTATGGTATGAGGCTGTAAGCTTCCTGAAGGCAAAAATTGTATATGTGTGTAGCCTTATCTCTGTTATTTCTAGCAACTATCCAAGTGCCAATATGTATATATGTGCTCAAATATAAATGAGGAGGGGCATCTGGGTGGTTCAGTCGGTTAAGTGTCTGCCTTCGGCTCAGGTCATGATCCCATGGTCCTGGAATCGAGTTCCACATCGGGCTCCTTGCTCAGCGGGGAGCCTGCTTCTTCCTCAACCTGTTGCTCCCCCTGCTTGTGCTTGCTCTTTCTGACAAATAAATAAATAAACTCTTTAAAAATATATATAAATGAGTAGATGAAAGAAAGAATTAAACAATACCATTTAGGTTTTATTGCTTATCAGGTAAAGGGCAGATGTGTGTTATTGGAGTTACTTCTTGAGCTTATTATTTAGTACCTAGACTTTTATGGGTTTTTTTTCCTATAAATTTTCCAAATCCAGAAATACTCATCTCTGAATCTTTGATTTCTTTATGCCATTTACACTGTTCCTTAACACTAGACTCAGAGTGCCCTAGGTCTTTGCCTCCAAAGGGCACTTGATTATTAATGACCTTAGATAATACCTTTTATCAGGTGCTATCACTTCATGTTAAGGAGCTGTTTGATTCCTATCTTGGAATATTTTTTTTTTTTTTAAAGATTTTATTTATTTATTGGACAGAGAGAGAGGGAACAGAAGCAGCGGGAGAAGGAGAGTGAGAAGCAGGCTTCCTGCTGAGCAGGGAGCCCGATGTGGGGCTCGATCCCAGGACCCTGAGATCATGACCTGAGCCGAAGGCAGACGCTTAACGACTGAGCCACCCAGGCGCTCCTCCTATCTTGGAATATTAATGAGACTTTCCTTGCCTTCTACCCTATTTTAATCAGATGACCAATACCAGATTCCTCACATTTTTCTGAAAGTTCTTTCCTATAACCCATTCATTACCTTGTTCAAATCTTACATTGCAAGAAGTAGAATGACTATATCTTAGTCAAAAAAGGACTTTTCTAGATAAAAAAAATTAAAATTAAAAATAAATAAATAAATAAGTAAATAACCCCCAGAATTGAAGGCACAGAGAATCATTTCTGGGAACTTCACTGTAACAATCAAGAGGAGCAAGTACGGTAGTATCCAGCCTTCAGGCCCCTTGCCTCATGTGGGGCAACCCAGAGGCAGCTCTTGCACTTGAGGGTGCTCCTATGGAGTCAGGCCAAAGAGGCTCTTAGATAGATTTTGCCTGATATTTCACTCATGCTTGATGTATTAGTTTCCTATTGCAACTGAAACAAATTACCACCAACTCAGTGGCTTAAAAGTACACAAGCTGAAAATTCAGAAGTCCAAAATTGGTTCCTTTGGGCTAATGAAGTGTTGACATTGCTGAGTCCTTCTGAAGGCTCTAAGGGAGAATTATTTCTTTGTCTTTTCTAGATTCTAAAAGCTGTCTTCATTTCTTGACTTGTAGGCTCTTCTTTCATCTTCAAAGCCAGTGAGGTAGCATTTTCAAATCTCAGTCTCTGACACTCCTACCTCCCTCTTTCACTTTCAAGCGTTCTTACGATAAGGCCTACTTTGATAATCCAGGATAGTACATCTCAAGATCCTTAACATAATCACAGCAGTAAGGTTCCTCCTGCCGTAAAGATAACAGATTCATAGGTTCCAGAGTTTAGAATGTGACATGTTTGAGTTTTGTTGTTGTTGTTGTTGTTGGGGGGCGGGCATTATTCTGCCTATCACACTTAGCATCCTTCCTTTCTCTCCCCCCACTCCCCATATAATAGTTTCCCTTTGAAGCATTTCTTCAGTAAATCGCTTATACAGGAATCCTTGTCTAAGGTTATGTTTCTGGGGAACATGACCAAAATACAGATCATTTGACAATTTAAGAAAATGACATATCTATTAAAACTAAGGTCTGTAATTGATTCAGGAAAGCTTCTGGTTTACAGGTTTACCCCTCTTTCTACCCATGGTTTTATTGAAATGATTGGGACCAACATTTTAAATAAAGAATCAAAACATAATCGTGTTGGAAAACAGGAAATAGAGCTACCAGTGGACCAGAAAGTTTAAACAAACCCTGGAAGCTATAAAACAGGTGGGATGGAATTAATGGAGAAAACAGAGCAGAATCCAAGCCAAGATTCCAGAAGTGAGAGCAATCAATCCTAATGGAGCCCATGAGAAACTCTAAGATCAGTGACAATACAAAGACTAGGAGATGGTTTTGGGAATCATCAGGGAAATTAAATAATTAAATAAATGCTTTAGTAATAGCTAGGCCTGGAGAGCTATCTGTCTCCCTCCTCCTCTGCTATATACACAGATGATATGACTGACAGCAATAGCATTTGCCTCCAGGCTATAACCTAACACCTGTCTGGGGAGGTATTCTAGAATGAGTTTGGGCCTGTGAGAGAAGTAGAGAAGGATTTGAAATAGCTCCAGACCTTTACATCAGACATGGAGAAAATATTAAAAGAGAGAGAAAGAGAAGAAGAAAAAGAAATTTTCATCTGGTAGTGAATTACAGTAAATGACTTTATCCCCAGAGTAAAAGTCTCTTTAATTTGATAATTAAGGGAATCTCTAGCCTACTTCCTAGCACTTCTCTATTTCCAAGCACTCTACACTGGTATTGATCTTTGACATGACCCCACTGTCTAACGGAAATTAATCGTTGGCTCTCTCATTCAAAGGTGAAGCTCTTGGGAAAATAGACACACACCAAAGAGAAAATCCATGAAACAACTCTGTACTTTTTGTGTAAATGTAGGTTAGGAACTAAGATCAACACATCTTTGGAACACACACACACCATAAAGAGAAGAAAACATATCCACTAACTCCCGAGGAATCGAAAGTGATATATGGAACAAAGGGAATTTAAAAATTTCTAACATGTATATTCTCAGGTTTCTCAAGTTTGGTACTGACACTTTGAACCAGATGATTTTTCTAGGGTGCTGTGAATTGTAGGATATTTAGCAACATCCCTGACATATATGCACTAGGTCTCAGTAGCAACTGTCATAACTGTGATAAGCAAAAGTATCTCTAGATGTTGCCAAATGTCTTCTTGAAGACTAATTCACTTGAGAAACACTAGGTTTATTCAGAGAGATTTGAGAGACTATTATATAAAGAATAGATTCTTTCTAAAGAATGAACAATTAGAAATCAAAACAAATTATAATAAGTATTTTTTTCAAAAATTGAAACAAATCAAAAGAATGGGACAAAGATTAAAATGGTTCAAGGGAAAAAAACAGAATTCATAATATAACAAGGAGTTCTCCTATAATGCAGAGCTAAAGACAAATGTTGAAAACAACATGGAAGTCATGAAAGGTAGATCTAGAAGATATTAAAAACATGTTCAGAGGAGAGGGAAAGAATGAAAAGATGGAAGAAACTGATCAAATAAATATTAAAATTTTATAATATTAAAAGAAAATTTCCCCTAGCTACGGCAAGATAGTTCTTCAAACTGGAAGGACCTACAGGGGCTCCTGGGTGGCTCAGTCAGTTAGGCGTCTGCCTTCGGCTCAGGTCATGATCCCAGGGTCCTGGGATCGAGCCCCACATCAGGCTCCCTGCTCATCAGGGAGTCTGCTTCTCCCTCCCACTTGTGATCTCTCTCTCTTAAATAAATAAATAAAATCTTTTAAAAAAATGAAAGGACCTATAATGGCCAAAAGGGATGAACTAAGAAAGGCCTATATATGAATGGCTCCTGGTGAAAGATCAAAATACCAATGAAGAGGGGAAAAAAGTTCCAAAATCTTTTGGATAAATAGATGAAACACAAGAAAAGATTACATACAAATGAGTTAAAGATGTTTCAGTGACTCAAAGAGAACATTGGACACTAGGAAATAATAGAGCAATGCTTTCAATTTCTTTCAAAAAATATTTCCAACTTAGAATTCTATACCAAGCCACATTATAAAGAAAGTAGAAGATCAAAATACATTTAAAAATTCATAATAACTCAGAATATTTCCTGCTCATGTGCCCCTAATGAAGATAAAATGACTCAAGAAACTTAAAAAGAGAACTATATGAAAAGGTTATCTTAGGTAAGAGTGAGAGCTGATTATGGCCATAAAAACAAAAGGAAAGCTGAAAACCTTAGTAGAAAATATATTGGACCATGGTGGCTGACACATTCTCCTATGGGTTTTAGGGATTTAGTAAGGTAGAAATGTATATTCTTCTCTAGGATTTTAATCTCATTTCTTAATTCTGCATTAAGTTATATTGGTATCATCACATCATCACATGTTGTTTTTATTCTTTAGGTGTTAAAATGAGCCACTTATCAAATCAAACAAAACTGAGTTGTTGACCAGAATGCCAAGATGATAAAATATAGATGTAACTGTTCCAGTTACCTATTGCTAACTTGAAACCTAGCACCTTAAAATAATGATAGTCATGTGATCTCTTAATGATTTGGAAGATTGACTTGGCTCAACTACTCTGTGACTATAGTCAGATGGTGGCTGGGACTAGCATGATCGCCAAGACTTCCTCCCGTGTCTGGTAGTTGGTCCTGATTGCCAGCTAGGACCTCAGCAGGCCCTGTTGGCTGGAACACCTACACACAGCCTTTCCTTGTGATCTGGATTTCTTTAGAGCATGGTGGCCAGTATCCAAGAATGAATATATCAAGAGAACAATGAAAAATCTGTGTTGTCTTTCATGACCTACACTTAGAAGTCAAGTAGCATTATTTCCGCTGTTTTCCCAAGCATGTGAGGATATAAGGGGAGAGAACAAGTATCCCACATCATGATGACAGGAGAGTCAACATCATACTGTTAGATGAGGAGTGGGAGATCTTACCTTGGAAAATACGAGAAACTCTCAAAAGCAGGAAAGGAAGACAGAATAATCAGACAGAAGGATGTAGCGGAAAGGAATAGCTGGAGAGATGAGTCAGGAGGGGAGGTAAAGTGTGAGAAGACCATGCCCAATATTGCTGACTTTGAAGATGGAGGAAGGCGGGCATGAGGCAGAGAGTATGGGCGGCCTCTAGAGGCTGAGCACAGTCACCAACTGACAGCCAGAGAGGCAATCGGTCCTACCACACGGCAAGGAACTGCCTAGGAAACTCAGAGAGACCAGTTGAGTAAATTGAGACTTCTGACTTACAGAACTCAAAGATCATAAATGTGTACTGTGTTAACTGCTAGCTTGTGGTGATTTGTTCTGGCAATAATAGAAAGGGAATAAAAAACTGAAATTGGAGCCAAGTTCTTCTGAAACTTCCCTCCTTTTGTTCTCCTTGAAATGGACAAAATTAGAACAGTCTTGTCACTCAAATTGTTTACAATTTACTTTGCTGGAAAGAAACCACCTAGACATCTGAAAAAAAAAAGTGTCAAATAAGGTAGTTGAAACCAACAGTCCTTTAGATGCCAGACTTTCTCTAGGTTACCCCCTCAATAACTTCCTGAAAGCCAGCCCTGGACAATAATATCTGCATTAGATGACCATTGACAACCCCTCTCTGCCTTGCTTCTACCGTTCCCACTCTGGTTTCTACACTTCTACATACTAACGTGTCCATTCGTCCCCCAATGTTGACTTCTAAAGATAACAAAACTCCACTTCCAGCTCAATCCTTGACTCTTTAAACTTCTCTTATATCAGTATCTCCCACTACTTTTGGTAGACACTTGCTGTCTCTGCCTGCCCTCTGGGATCCCATAAACTATACCACACCCCTCCCACATGTGAATATTTAATTAATGCACCAAGTTTGATTAAAGCTTCACTTCTGTAATTATGGCCAACATTCTTAAAATCAGGAAAGGCTAGATGATAGAATGAGATTTTAAGTCAATAGAATATTTCTCAGGCAGGTTTATGTTTTCCTTTGTAAAACTGGCATTTTTAAAATAGGTCATAAATATGGGGAATTCTTTTTTTTTTAAAGATTTTATTTATTTATTTGAGAGAGAGAGAGTGAGAGATAGAGAGCACGAGAGGGGAGAGGGTCAGAGGGAGAAGCAGACTCCCCGCTGAGCAGGGAGTCCGATGCGGGACTTGATCCCGGGACTCCAGGATCATGACCTGAGCCGAAGGCAGTCGCTTAACCAACTGAGCCACCCAGGCGCCCCAATATGGGGAATTCTTAATCTCAGGAAACAAACTGAGGGTTGCTGGAGTGGTGGGGGGTGGGAGGGACGGGGTGGCTGGGTGATGGACATTGGGGAGGGTATGTGCTATGGTGAGTTCTGTGAATTGTGCAAGACTGTTGAATCACAGATCTGTACCTCTGAAACAAATAATGCAATATATGTTAAGAAAAAAAAAAAAGAAGAAGATAGCAGACGGGAAGAATGAAGGGGGGGAAATCGGAGGGGGAGACGAACCATGAGAGACTATGGACTCTGAAAAACAAACTGAGGGTTCTAGAGGGGAGGGGGTTGGGGGGATGGGTTAGCCTGGTGATGGGTATTAAAGAGGGCACGTTCTGCGTGGAGCACTGGGTGCTATGCACAAACAATGAATCATGGAACACTACATCAAAAACTAATGATGTAATGTATGGTGATTAACATAACAATAAAAAATTTAAAGTAAAAAATAAAATAAATAAAATAAGTCATACTATATAGATCACAGACACTGCAGTATATGCTTCAGGCCATTTTATTTTGGCAGACGTGTAGGCATGCCTACATTTTAGTATTGTGACTGTGTATAAATGAGTAGCAATGAATGTGTAGTGTGATTTCAAGACATCAGTCTTCTAAATTTAAAAATGTAAAACTAATTTGTTGGACTTAAGCCAAAATCTATAAATTGTTGAAATTTTCAAAATGATGTTGCTGTGTATGTAGAAAAAGGCAGTAGTTATGGATTTTATTAAAAACTAGAGTAAATACCATTAATAAATAATTCAAAAAAGTGAACAAACCAAGTATTAAAATAAATGCGTGGGACTCTGTTATGTTTGAAAAGAACATTGCATCTCTCAGTTTTTAGAAATAACTTTATTTTCCCCTTTCTTCACTCATACACTTCACTTTGTTAAAATAATATCCTACTCTAGTCCCAGTATATATTATGTTAATAATATAAATGTATTATTAATAACACATGCTCAGGAAAGAAGGCTGTGGGGAACGCAGTTTTCAAAAGCAAAGTGTATGGTAAAAAATCTCTTCAATCAGAGTTATTTTACTCTTTCTTGTCCCATCTCTTCTTTTCCCCTTCTTCCTTTTTCTCCTATGGCAGAGTTCCATAGAGATATTCAAGGATGAAAGAGTGCCTGGTACTTCCTCCTTACTCCTGGTTATTTCATAGTCATCCGTATGTCACACCTGTATTGATTTCATGTAATTTAATCACATTGAAAGTGTGGAAAATGTAATTGTTTGCTCATTATTAGAAATATCCTCCTTGGTTTTGATGCTTCTTTGAATGGAAGTAAACTTCTTCCTTTGATCTCTTCTCTCAGGGAACAAAATAAGATATGTAGAAAATTAAAAATTACTTTCTCCCTTCATAATATTGAATCGGGGTAAAAGGTTAAGAGTTTGCAGAATTTAGCATAAAATTCTAAAACATTATGTGTCTAATTCTTATGATTTTTGTGTTTATTTCTGTCCCCCTCACCTCCAGTAACTCAAATGGTTGAGATTGAATGAAATTACTCATTTTCCATGTGAAGAAACACCCGTCAAACATTTTCTGGTACTAAAAAAAAGTCAAACTGTAAGCTGGTTTGCTTTCCACACATATATTATAAGAACTTATCTCAGGGCACCTGGGTGGCTCAGTCAGTTAAGCTACTGCCTTTGGCTCAGGTCATGATCCTCGAGCCCCAGGATCGAGTCCCACATGGGGATCCCTGCTCAGTGGAAAGTTTGCTTCTCCGGCTGACCCTCCTCCCTCTTGTGCTCTCTCTCTCTCTCTCTCACTCTCTCTCTCTCTCTCAATAAAAAAATAAAATCTTAAAAAAGAAAAAGAATCTTTCACTGACATTCAGTCTGGTTAGTTTTACAGATAACTGATACCTTTGAAGGAATAAAGATGACTTATTATTTGCTATTTATTTCAGTATTTTATTCACCTAAGCAGTATTTTTTAAAAAATAATCTCTTTGAGTTAATAAAATGTGATCTTAGAAATATCGCAAATAATTAACATATTCATTAGTAAGTTCATATAGAAACATCTCTACCATGACAGCTATTTACAGGGATGAGACTGACTTTTAAATGTCAAAGTGTATTTCACAATAAATGTTATCAATTAAAATTTGTTTTTATTTACCCGATGAATTCCTTTTGAGTAACTTTAGCAGTAAAAAATGTATACCCTTTATGGAGTTTGTTAGAATAACAGACTAAGAGAATTGAAATCCAAACTTGAAGAATAAAATTGGTGGTCATTTCATAATGCTCTTTCTGGTAAAAAAATAAAAGATAAGAATAATTTTCTCTTGTGATTAATGAACTATCCCTAGAGATATTTAATATCATGGTTTTGAATATAGAGATTCTCAAGGCCAACATTACAGAAGGCAACATTTATTGCATTGGACTTATGACTTCCGTTGGCTTAATTAATTTAAAGCAACACTTTTTGGTTTTTATATTATAGTCATTTTTAGACAAGTCAGACCACAAAACTTTTTTTCCTCCTCTAAAAATGAATATGGAATAGAATTTACCTCTCAATTTAGAACACATGTTTTTAATATAAACAAATGACACAGTCCTACATGGGTAAATAATTTATTTAGAGTTCATTTCCTTTAGATGCAAACAGACCACTGAATTACATAGGTATAATTATAGCTCTTCCCCTTGATTGCTTTCTCTGCATGCACATTTAACAGCAGAAATTTTGTAACATAGCATTTGCAGAGTATTATTGCATGGACAAGTGCTTCTACAGGACATTAATATGTGTTCCAGAGGAAAAAAAGAAAAAGGTTTGACTCATCTATTTGGGAAATACTGAGCTGAGGAAATTTAAATAGGCTTATTTGCTATAGAAATTCTCAGAACCTTTTAACAGACTGATGTACATTTTGGATTTCTAGTAAGGAAATGTACTATATACATTGCAGAAGAATATTTGGCAATGGAACTCTTTTACCATAAAGATTTTCAAAGGTAGTACTTTTTTTAAAAAGACTTTTATGAGACACTGATGTAAGGAATAAGGAGTATATGACTAATTTATTCATTCAAAAATAATTCTTAAGTAATCTCTTACAAGTTTAGATAAGACAGTCTCTTTCCTCAATGATTTAGAATTTACTGACTGAGATAAATGCAAACACTTAAAATCATTGTGATAAAAATAATACAAATCTAATGAAACTTATACAAGGAGAGAGAGACCAGAAGAAAGGATGCCTGAGTCTGGCTGAGGAAGGTGGGAAATTTCATCAAGTGGTTGGTGCCTCTGTTGACTCTCAAAGCATTTGCCCGAAAAAAGAGAGATGTTTCATGTAAATGAATAAAAAATGTTTTTGCAGCATTCAGAACTTCAAAGAGCTTAATACCCTAGTTACACAGTTCATGTTTTAGAAAGTATTCATCCCTCTAAATTCATTTCCCTTCTGTTTAGAAATTCAGCTATTCATATAGTATGTATAAGTACTAATAACTGGTGTGTGGAATGTTGAAAAACCAGAAAACACTTGCAAGCTCCACCCAAGTAATTAGAAACTCGGGTTAAAGAAAGAACCAAACTATATGAACATTCAAAACAATTGCCTCACAAGGCTGATGTAAGAACACAGACATGGAACTTTAACATTTGTGGAATTAACATGATAGCTGATATTGGTCCTCTCTCCACATGTTTATGGTGAAGGGCAAGAAATCCGAATTTAAAATTTCGTGGGATAATAGAAAGCTGTTTAGACTATTGGTCTCCAAACTTTAAAAAATCATACACATTTGTCATTAAAATTTTGTAGCATGAACATGCAATATATGTATATTTATTTATATATAAGTGATACTTATGAACCACTGAAATACTAGACAATAAACATTATTAGTACACAAAATACACATTTAAAAATGGGATAATTGGGGCGCTTGGGTGGCTCAGTTGGTTAAGCGACTGCCTTTGGCTCAGGTCATGATCCTGGAGCCCCGGGATCGAGTCCTGCATCGGGCTCCCTGCTTGGCAGGGAGTCTGCTTCGCCCTCTGACCCTCCCCTCTCTCATGTGCTTGCTCTCTCTCATTCTCTCTCTCTCTCAAATAAATAAATAAAATCTTTAAAAATAAATAAATAAAAATGAGATAATTGATAAGATTTTGAAATAAATTGATTAATTTGGAATAAATACATTTGAAGTAAATATTATAATAAAGTTTTAATTTATTTTATCTAATAATGGTAGAAACTATTTTATTCAGTAACACTATTGCAGTGAGCATAATGTAATTGAAATTGTTTTGTTATTCTTCTAATCTTTGTTTAATAATGTGTGATACAGCAATTTGAAGGTCTCTTGATTTCAAGGGTTTTTCAAGCTTGGTTTTGAAGCTGTCAGCTTGAAAAAATAACTCACAATGATATATAGATTCAGAATTCTTGCTGTAACTTGACTATTAGATTTCTATCTTCCTTGGTGTCCATAAGTTTATCTTGCAAACTATTTTGGAGTTGTACTATCTTAACAATTTGAACAAATTGGTTACATAACCACTGATCATCTTTATTTGAAATGTTTTATTTTTTTTATTTTATTTTTTTTTAAAGATTTTATTTATTTATTTGAGAGAGAGAGAGAATGAGAGACAGAGAGCATGAGAGGGAGGAGAGTCAGAGAGAGAAGCAGACTCCCTGCTGAGCAGGGAGTCCGATGTGGGACTCGATCCCGGGACTCCAGGATCATGACCCGAGCCGAAGGCAGTCGCTTAACCAACTGAGCCACCCAGGCGCCCAAAATGTTTTAAAGACAGTTAATAAATACTTCTTTTCACAAGTTCTTATATGCACTTACATAATTTTTATAGGTAATACACATTATATTTTACCACAAATTGAAATGGCAAGACATTTTCTAAAATGAATTTTAAAAATTCTCTTATGTTCTTGTTATAAACATTATCTTTATCTTGAAGATCATATGAAATGTGTTCCTCAGTACCCACTCCACATATGTCTTTGACAACATATAAATGTTGGCCAGTTGCCATTACAGAAAAGGTCAGCGAATTTGGAACACTCTCTTTTTTGTAAAAAAAAAAAAAAAAACAAAACCAACCAACCAAAGAACAAATCAAAACCCAAAACACATTAATTCTCACATTCTCTCTTTTACCACCCCCTTCTTATTTGTTGGGGATAAATAATTTTTTAATAATTAAATATATCATTTATACAAGTAAATGCAAATGTACATGTATAATTAAAAAAATAAATTGTATATATCCATATGGCCACTAGAAGCTCCTTATCTACTCCTTTACTAGCCCTCTTTCAATGCCATTCTTCGCTCCCACTAGTCCCATCATGCTGAATTCACTTCCCTCACATTATTTATTTTTACATTCTCACGGGCACTTAGTATTGACAGATGGTGGGTGTGAAATGGTATTTCCTTGTGGCTTTAATTTTCATTTTCCTGATTACTAATGAGATTGGGTGTCTTATAACTGTAGAGCCATTTTTGCATCCTAAACTGTGAAATTCCTATTAATTTGTGAATGGTTGGTGGGGGTATTTTATGCTTTTCGTACTGCTTTGCAAAAATTCTAATATACATTCAGAATACTAATCCTTAGTTTTATGAGTTGCAAATGTTTTTTCCCAGATTGTTGCTTGCTTTTTCACTCTTTTTTATGGTATGGGTGAGTACAAATTCTTAGCATAGTAAAACAGATTGGTCTTTTCTTCATGCTTTTTTCTTACCTTTAAATTCTTTTGGGGCATCAAATTTATATTCAACAACTCTTTTAAATACTTTGCCATGTAATAACTGATGAATCTATGTAGAATATAGATGATTTTTCATGATTACTGTCCATTTTATATCAGAGTTGTAAAGATTCTATTATTTGTAATAATAGAAGCCAAACAGTAATATAAGCAAACACCAGCAATCAGTCTGTGGCACGTATGCCAAAAACAAATGATCCAGTGTGCACCTAACTCTTAACCCTTCAGCTTCGTGGCACTCTTTCCTCAGACAAACTCTGATACTAGATATTAAGGGTATGTGTCAGTGCATACATTGGATATTGTAAAAAAATGTATTTCCTTTCCATTTTAGATCAAAATATAAATGTAATGCTACTTTATTACTGCATCTTGGCTCAGGTGGACGATCTTGTACATCTTTTCGGGTTCATGCACCTCACTTTGGAGACCACTGTTCAAGACAACTCACCTTAAAACTGGGGCACTCTGACCTCTGAGCCTTAGTTTATACAGACCCAGAAGTTTTACAGGAATCAATATCCATGTCCTCAAATTCCATTTGTATTATTGTGAAAGAGAACACGTCTTTCTGTTAGTCCTTTCCAACTACCCCATTCACAATCGCCCTTGACCCACACTGAAAAGAAAGATAGCCCTCCTACCCATCCTAAATCTTACTCGGGCACATTGCTTTGAAGGCTTAAAACCTCCCTTTAGACACCAAATTAAGGGACATTTGTACATGGGGGTTAGTAACTAAAAATATAATTATTCTTATTCTTATGATTGGATAACAAAACTTTTTACAATTCAGGCCCCTTATTTTTCTGGAACAAAATAAAAACAAAAAGAACTTGAAGGAATTATAACCTAATATATTGCTAAAACATTGTTATGTATATTACTTTGTAGCTTTAGTATAAACCTTGAAAAAGTACAAAAAATTAAGTGATATTACTATTGCTTCTTTTATTCCTGTCTATATATTTATGGTTAACTAAAGTGGTTACATACAATGTATAACTTCAAATATAAAAACTAGTTATATAATTTATGCTGAAACCTGTCTCATACCAGGAATACAAAAATATTCATCAATGCATATGCTAACTAACTTTTGAATCACACCAATTTTATTGTCACTTCCAATGATATTTTATTTTTATGTTTAATAGTTATAAAATTAAAATGTATATTTGGTAGATAATTACACGTTAATAATAATCTAAATAACTTTATCTGGAAGAAAACTTTTGCAGTAGAGAGTTATAGTCATAGAAAAAATATTTGGATTTTAAATTACATATTCACTTTAATTGCAGATAGTTATGACAGGATGTTCCATATTTATCATTTTTAGATAGTATCATTTCATTTAAATCATATTCTTTGGAGGAATTAGAATAGCAGTATGATCTCAAAGATAAATGGATAATGTAAAATCCTGGATTGTCTTTTCATGTACTTTTAAAAAGCATGACATGGGTACTAAATAGCTATATGTTTATATTTAATTAGTTATATTTAAACAAATGATTTAACAATTTAGTTTTAAACTATCAGTCTTTGCAAACACCAAATTTTACCTGGTTTGCAACCATTTCCACAACTGATAAAAAACCCAAAGATATCAACTGAACAATATTCAAGATTTTTTCAAACATTTTTATCAGGTGTGCCAAAAAATATTGGAGACAAAACAATCAAGTAAATAAACTATGCATGGCATAAGTCAGTCAGTATTTAATAGCAATCATAGTGTGAGGTGTTCAGAAACACCTCTGTTTTTAGGGAGTTTACAGTAAGTGGGAGCCTGAGTTGCTGAAATAAATCTGAAAAAGTCGATTTTAATATTTGTCTTTCACATTTATTTCAATTCAGAGGAAATTAGATATCAGTAATGCAACAAAGTTTCATTAACCTATTCATCTCACCTTCATTTCTACTCCATCCCACAAAACTCCACATTTTCCTAAAAAATACAGTTAAGAGTTGTTACTAGTGCTCATTAAGGGAAAATGCTTATAGGTATCCACTAATGAAACTCCAGCAACTAGTTTTTATCACTATCCTTCCATAGTTTCTCCAGAATGTCCGAGCTTTTCTTAGATAAAACCAATTAACAAATGCAGCTTTATACTTGCATATGCTAAATTTCTTTTCATATTTTAATTAGTCTGACAAATGTGAATTATACTGAACACATTTATTTCATCTCTTCATTCATCCATCCCAAAGTATTCTGGGAAATGTAACTCTCAAATATGATTCCATCTTTATTCCATATGGTTTTCTCCAATCAGACATTTTTATAACCTGGTACTGTTCCTCTGATACACCTCATTGGTACAAAGGAGGGACCAAAGGTAGCCTACTCAGCCCTTAACCTCACATAATTGGTCTAAAGATAAGCCTTGCAAAACTGAATCGACAAGGGCTCTTCTCTCCCTGTTTGGGTCTCACAGAGTACAGCTCTTTTCCCTTCAGTAAGTGAACCTAAGAAGTAAAGGTCCAGACTTGTTCGCAGCCATGTTTCCTTCCACGCCAGAGCAGGTGAGACCTTTGGTGCAGACAGAATCAGAAAAATGAAGAATGAAATGAACACATTTGTGATACGTGTTACAACGTGGATGAACCTTGAAAACATTGTGCTAAGTGAAAGAAGCCAGACATAAAAAGTTACACTTATATGATTCCATTAATATCAAATATCCAGGATAGACAAATACATAGAGACAGAAAGGAGATTAGTGGATGACGAGGGCTGGAGGAAGGGAGAATGGGGAATAACTGCTAACAGGTATGGGGTTTCTTTTTGGGGTAATACAAATGTTCTGGAACTAGATGGTGGTGATGGTTGTGCAACCTTGTGAATTATGCACTTTATGTATTTTTGCATTGGATCAAATTAATTTTTTTATCGAAATACAGTTGACACACAACATTACATTAATTTCAGGAGTACAACATAATGGTTCAACAAGTCTGTACTTTATACTATTCTCACAAGTGAAGCCATCCGTTACCATACAAAGCTATTGCCGTACCGTTAACTATATTCTGTGTGCTCCACCTTTCATCCCTCTGTCTTATTCACTCCATAACTGACACCCTGTGCTCCTATTTTTCATTCATTTTTGCCCATCCCCCTCCATCACCTATCAGTTTGTTCTTGTATTTATGGGTCTATTCCTGCTTTTCATTTGCTTGTTTCTTTATTCATTTTTTTATCAGTTTTTTTAAAGATTTTATTTATTTATTTGAGAGAGAGAGAATGAGAGATAGAGAGCACAAGAGGGAAGAGGGTCAGAGGGTCAGAGGGAGAAGCAGACTCCCTGCTGAGCAGGGAGTCCGATGTGGGACTCGATCCCGGGACTCCAGGATCATGACCTGAGCCGAAGGCAGTCGCTTAACCAACTGAGCCACCCAGGCGCCCGTTTCTTTATTCATTTATTTTATTTTTTAGATTCCACATATAAGTGAAATCATATGGCATTTATCTTTTTCTGTCTGACTTATTTCATTTAGCATAATGCCCTCTGGGTCCATCCATGTTGTTGCAAGTGTCAAGATTTCATTCTTTTTATGGCTGAATAATATTCCATGGTGTGTGTGTGTGTGTGTGTGTGTGTGTGTGTGTGTGTGTGTGTGTGTATGCCATGTCTTCTTTATCCATTCATCTATCAGTGAACTCTTAGGTTGCTTCCGTATCTTGGCTATTATAAATAATGCAGCAACAAACATAGGGGCGCATATATCTTTTTGAATTGGTGTTCTCATTTTCTTTGGGTAAATAATTACTGGATCATATGGTATTTTTTTATTTTTAATTTTCTTAAGATTAAAATGACCATACTGTTTCCCACAGTGGTTGCACCAATTTACATTTCCACCAATAGTGTACAAGGTTTCTTTTATCTTCATATGCTAACCAACACTTGTTATTTCTTGTCTTTTGGACAAGATACTAGCCATTCTGACAGGTGTAATGTGGTATCTCATTATGGTTTTTGATTTGCATTTCCCCCAGTGATTAGTGATGTTGAGCACATTTTCATGTGTTTTTTGGCCATCTGTATGTCTTCTTTGGAAAAATGTCTATTCAGTTCCTCTGCCCATTTTATTTTATTTATTTATTTTTAAGATTTTATTTATTTTTGAGAGAGAGAGAGAGAGCAGGGGCAGAGGGAGAAGCAGACTCCCCACTGAGCAGGGAGCCAGATGCGGGACTTGATCCCAGGACTCTGGGATCATGACGTGAGCTGAAGGCAGACGCTTAAAGACTGAGCCACCTAGGTGCCTTCCTCTGCCCATTTTAAATCAGATTATTTGTGTGTGTGTGTGTGTGTGTGTGTGTGTGTGTGTGTGTGTGTGTGTGTGTTTGGTGTTGGCTTGTAGAAGTTCTCTCTATATATTTGGATATTAACCCCTTATTATTTACAAATATTCTCTCCCATTCAGAAGGTTGCCTTTTTCTTTTGTTAATGGTTTCCTTAGCTGTGGAAAAAGCTTTTATATTGATGTAGTCTCAATAGTTTATTTTTGCTTTTGTTTCTCTTTCCTGAGGAGACCTAGCTAGAAAAATGTGAATTATACACTTAAAAACTAAACTTTATGGCATATAAACTATATCCCGGAAAACCTTATTTTAAAAAATGAATGAAGCAGAGATTTTGGAGCAAGAGGGAAGAAGAAGGAAGAAAAAGAGAGGTCTGATAACAAAGTGGCTGGTTTTAGATGTATTTAAGGTTTAGGGGCTCTACTGATTCAGAGCACACTAGGATTGTCACAAATTGTTCATAAAATAGAGTTGGTTTTCTTTCATTCAAGTGAAAGGGTCTAACTCATATTGTTTTTGATACTCTAGTTTTGCAGATGAGGAAACTGAGCTCAGGAAATTTAATGAACTTGTCTGAGGAATAAATATTTCACTCCATAACTTTATTTAAATTTAAATTTACTCCTCTTACACTATTACAAATTTAAATCTATTGTAAATACTTGTTTTTTTCACATTTACTATTCATTGATAATTTGTTTCTCCCACTTTACAATATAGATTATTTTGATCTTGGGGTGAGTTTTTCTGCTTGCATTTTTTTTTTTGCATGTGCATTAATCTATAATTCTTTATTTGTTTTCTTCACAAAAAGTAAATTTTCTTGGAACCACTTCTTAGAGCACAGGTTCAAAGCAAGACCAAGTAGCAGAAATGAACTGCAGAGAGTTTAAGTAAAAATTGATGTGAGGATACTGTGGAATACCTCATAGAATCAGAGACAGGAATGTAGCCTTTCCATCAAGGTATGAGGCCCAGAACAAAGAAGCCATTAATTTTCCCATGTGTACTTCTCTTAAGAAGCTTTTTTTTCCCTCTCTTTCTCTGTTGACCATCTACTTCTGCTCTCCAGTTCACAAAGAACACAGATCTCATTCCAAATCCAAAGATTATACATTTCTTACCTTAAGCTATGATTTCTCAACCCCAGAGCTATCAACATTTTGGACCTGATAATCTTTTTTTTTAATTGAGATATAGCTAATCTATAAAATTAGATTACTTTCAGGGGTATAACACAATGATTCAATATTATTGTATATATTGTGAAATGATCACTGTAATATGCCTAGTTAACATCTATCACCACACACACACAGTTTTTTCCTTGCAAACAGAACTTCTAATATTTTCTCTCTTAGCAATTTCCAAATACACGATACAGTATTATTCACTATAATCACCATGCTGTACATTACTTCCTAAGACTCCTTTATCTTATGATGGAAGCTTGTAACTTTTGACCACCTTCACCCACTTCTCCAACCACCTACCCCTCCACCTCTGGCAACCACCGATCTGTCCTTTTTACCTATGAGTTTTCATTTGTTTGTTTTTTTGTTTTCATTTTAGATTCCACAAATCAATGCGATAATATGGTATTTGTCTTTCTCTGTCTGATTTATTTCACTTAGCATAATGTCCTCCAGGTTCTTCCATGTTGTTGAAAATGGCAGGATTTCCTTTTTTGTGGCTGAATAGTATTCCATACATTCCATTATATATGTATTACATTTTCTTTATCAATTCTTCCATTGGTGAACACTTAGTAACCTAAGTGTTGGTAACCTTCCATGTCTTGGCTACTATAAATAATGTTGAAATGAACATAGAGGGGAGTGTGCAAATATCTTTTTGAGTTAGTGTTTTCATTACCTTTGGATAAATACCCAGAAGTAGAATTACTGGGTCACATGGTATTTCTATTTTTAGTTTTTTTTTTTTAAAGGTTTTTTAAATTTATTTGACAGAGAGAGACACAGTGAGAGAGGGAACACAAGCAGGGGGAGCAGAAGAGGGGGAAGTAGGCTTTCCGCAGAGCAGGGAGCCCAATGTGGGGCTCAATCCCAGGACCCTGAGACCATGACCCGAGCCAAAGGCAGATGCCTAACGACTGAGCCACCCAGGCGCCCCCTATTTTTAGTTTTTTGAGGAATTTCCATACTGTTTTCTATAGTGGCTCCACCAACTTACATTCTCACCAACAGTGCACAAAGGGTCACCTTTTCTCCATATCCTAGCCAACACTTGCTATGTCTTCTCTTTGATAATAGCTATTCGGATAGGTATGAGGTAGTATCTCATTGTGGTTTTGATTTGCTTTTCCCTGGTGATTACTGGTGTTGAATAGGTTTTCACTGGCCTGTTGACCTTCTCTACGTCTTTTGAAAAATGTCAATTTAGAATATCCGCCCATTTTTAAAATGGATTGGTGGCTATTGAATTGTGTAAGTTTTATATATATATATATATATATATATATATATATATTGAATTTTAACACCTTATCAGATACATGATTTGCAAATATTATCTTCCATTTCATAGGTTGTCTTTTCATTTTATTGATGGTTTCCTTTGTTGTGCAGAAACATTTTAGTTTGATGTAGTCCCCATTGTTTAATTTGTTATTGTTGCCTTTGCTTTTTGTGTCAAATCCAAAAACACAAGTGTCAAAGAGCTTACCACCGATGTTTTCTTCTAGGAGTTTTATGGTTTTCAGAAAACTTTTTTTTTCTTTTTAATAAAATGGAACATTTAGAACCATTTCAAGGTCTGACAGCAGGTAGATATTATTATAGTTTATCAATTATCATCAGCAATTCAGCATCTTAGAAGAATATGAGACCTCATAAATTAAGTTGAAAAAAAATCAAACAGGAAATAAGAGAGTAAGTAGACTTAAAAAGTCTTAATATCTGGAAAGTAGAAACTAAAATATTACCTATGGCTCTCTCTTAATGGTGGAATTACCTATGAAGTTTTCTTTGTATTTTTCTAGTGGTCTTGACAAGTCATGTATTAGATTTTAATTGGAATAAAATTATTGACTGTGGGAAGCTAAATTAAAATAATATTTACTTAATGAATTATTTAGTAAAACGCTATTAATTTCTTTGGGAACTTATTGCTTAGGTTTAAAAAATATGTGAATCCTGAGCTGGTTTCAAGTGTGGTGTGACTTCTGGACGGTCATTTCTTAAGTGAGCAAGAAGGGGGCTAGTGAACACCTGAAATAAAAACGATAGGTTTCCTGAAATACTGCTTATTTATTTATTCTGTGTCTGTGTGATACCCTAGTAAAGTCAGTTCTGTCAATTCAGACAATCCATGAGCCAAACTCAATAAAATGTAAAAATCAGCCCCAAGAGGTTTTTGACAGTTGTGAAATCTAACTTGAAATTTCCCTTATCGCCTTGTGTTTGACAATAGCCTAAAGAGATAGGCAAAACCATAATTTGGCTGGATTATGTATTTCCTTTACAGAACAAGAGGAGTCTGTTAAGTGATTCTTTTTTTAATGTTAGAATAGGCCTCATTGTACCTATTTTTCTTTCTTATTCATTAATTTAGAAAGAGAAAGGTCTAGCTTTTCCATGCTATCAATGCTCCTTAGGGGAAAAGATTCAAAATATGTTTAGGAAAAACCCAAAATACGTGTAAAATAAAATCAGATCTCCTTACCATAGCCTCCAAGGCCAAGTGAGCATTAGTGCCTGCCAAGTTTCTCAAGCTCCTGTACCCGAATTATGCTGGCTTTCTCTGTGGTCCTTGAATATGACAAGCTCAGTCCCACCCGGGATTCTTGCATTTGCTGCTTATTCTGCTGAGACGGTTTTTAATGCCACTCTTCTGTGATTGACTCTATCATCATTAAGTTTTACAGCCGGAGACACAAATTTCAAGGAGGTCTTCATTTAAAGCAGGCTGTGCACCCACCCCAGCTACTCTCGGTCATCATATTCGGTTTTGTTGAATTCTGATCCTACCACCATTCAGTACTTGAAATTCACTTATTCATGCATTTACTGTTTGTCTCTACTCAGTAGAATTTATTTTCTGTCTGAGCCTATAGATTCACATTCTGTTTTATCACATTTGTATTCCAAATGCCTAGAACTGTACCCAACACTTAATAGACTCTAAATAATATTTATTGAATAAATGAATGAATAATCTTCTCTGAACTAATGACATGTAAAGATATCAACTGCAAATATAAAATTTCACATGAGATATTGTGTTAATGTAGATTATTTTTCCTAAAAATGTCAATAATAATATTAATGCATAAAAAGGGAAAGAAGAAAAAATTTAACAATAAAAATTAACTTCAAGAGTTAGCACATTAAAAATATTTTCATAATTAAAAATATTTTCTCTAGTAATTTTCCCTTGTTTAAACTTCTGACATTTTCTCTGATTATTATTCTCTCTTTGGGCAAATTATTTAAAATCTATATTAAAAGAATTGTGTGTGTGTGTGTGTGTGTGCGCGCGCATGCCTGTGTGCTGTTTTTAGCTCTTATTTTCTGATAATATAACTGATTTGGACAGATGGGAGATTTCTTTTATTTTTGCATTTTGGCCACATCCAGCCCTGATTTGTTATTGTTTGAAATTCTGAGAATGTTTTACACACGTTTACAAAAGAGAAACATTTGGCCTCTGATAAACGAATGACAAGCATGATATAAACGCTTGGGGAATATTCTTTAGGATCTAGGCAGGAGACCTGCACATCTGTCTCCAGCTGTGCAGCCACTCAGAACTGAAATGACTAATCTCAGTTTGGCCAAAGTCAGTAATTATTTTTACTGTTGATCTGAGGATCAAAGGTTATTCCCAGGAAGTAAGGATAGGGCAATGGACTTCACTATCTAAGAGCAGTGGAGATTTATGCAAACTATCATTTGGTTCGTGCCTTGCACATTAACCCGGTGCTAATGCATATGGATGACAGCAGAAATGTAAACAGCTTTGATGTGATATTAATTATAATTGGCTAAACGTAAATTAATCTACTGGTTTTGAATCATCTTTGCCCTTTTGCCTGGCCTTGTATTCCGACCCCAAATGTTAGGAAAAATCTACAGCGACTACGTCACACTTTTCAAAGAACCATGTAACTCTATGAATCCTTGCTACTATTCAAACTTTCTTTGAACCTGTCCTCATTAAAATTTTTTTTACATAGAAAACCCTTACTTTAAATAACTTCCACAGGTGAACACAGTCTAATTCTAGTGGTAAATTTATGAGAAATCTTAAAAATGTTAAGTTTTCCATATTATTTTTTCATGACAGAGTGTATTATTTTTTGCAGTCAGTTTGGATGTCTCTATATTTTCTCTATGTTCTCTGATGCCAAGCCAGACCATCATGAAAGGGAATGCTTAAATGAAAGATAATAAAATATTTATCAAGGGTCTGCTCTATTTGGGACACATTTGTAAATATATACAGATGCTATAACATGCATATTTTAAAGATATACATATGCCTTTTCAAAATTATTTTAACATTATCATTTTATATACATCAGGAAAATAATTTTATAACTAAGGACAAAAGTATCTAAATTTTAAGAGTGTATACTTTATCTGTACATGGCAAACTCCTGTTAACTTCATGGGGGGAATGTTGGAGCCTAAGTAAACACTGAGAAGGACATAGAGATATAGGCACAATGCACACTTAATAGGAATTACTTTCACTTGAATAAATTGCATTAATACATTTGTATTTTAATTTGACAATCTTTTTTCCCCAAATTTGTATTGTGTATTATTTAAAAATTCCTTTTACACAATAGTGAATATACTCTTATGTATGTATTTAAAATATCTGTATTTAACCATCCTAGAAATAATGCCAATAGTATTTATTTCTCATAAAAGCTCTATCTCCTATTATTCTTCTTTGAAATAAAGCACTCCCATACCATCTTGGTTTCCGTAATATATTCAACATAACAACCCTTAGATTGGGTATTTCTCATCTACCTAATATTACTAGAATTACAGAACTGGTCTAAAAGTTCTCTCCTCTCTATTGGTAATTTATCAATCTTGCTAGCTTTATTTCAACTGAAATGTCATTTGTTGATGAAATATGTAAGAGAAAAGTAAGATGGCCACACAGTTCCTTCTCTATCTGTGTTCATCATTTCAGCCATAACATTTGCCCCAAGAAAAGCTGAGATTTATAGTGTCATAAGGATTTCTGTCTACTTTCAGGCATATTGGCATTTGAGGCTCTTGTCTGGCAAAGCGCTACCAGGTAAATGGATAGTTAAGCATTTATTTTTCAAGAACTAATGGCATTTAGATATATTTGGCTTTTTTTTTCTTGGAGTTTTTTTTTTAAGCTGAAGATATTGAAAAATTCTTAAACACTCATATTATGAACTTTCAATTGTTGTGAAAGCTTGGCATGTCCCACAAGCTCCTTCTCATTTCGCTCATTGGCAGTAAAGTTATTAAAGAACCCAGATTTCTAATCAGGGGCTTAAATTTTAATGGATAGCATTTATATAAATATTAGCATGCAGTCATTGAAACATCTTCTTTGAATGGACACTCACAAATATATGTAGGTGGCCAGTCTCCCTTCAGCATTCCCCGTGGTGTGATTTGTGACAGAGGATCTGAAATATATTGGTCCTCTTCAGACAGAGAAACTCAGTAGTAAATGTAACATATGTTTTGCAATCCAGAATTTGGCTCATAAACCTGCTTTTTGAATCCTTAATGATCACATTAGTCTCAAAAAGTATTTCAATTTCATTTTAAAATCTCAGTTGATTATATTTAAGAGGGGAAATGTCTTGACTACAGCTGCTCTTCATTTATTGGGTTTCTTACTCTATATTCTCACTATAGCCTGTTTTCCATGTCCAGAGATTTATTAGCGTCTTAGACATATTATCATAAATGTTATCAAGTAGACACTCATGATGACAAATGCAGGAGACTATTCTCTTTTCCAGATAAAGGGGAGAGGTAAGGGACATAGAGAGAGGTGACGCAGCTCACAGGGCTCAGTTATATTTGCCAGGGTATTATGTGGATCAGCACATACCTGAGGAAACCAGCCATGAATCATGGCTGCATATGGCCAGCCTTTTCCCAAAATGCCTATAATTGATTCCATATACCATGGAGAGAATCAGTATCAGTTGGCCTATGAAATAATCTCTCTATTCATATTCAGCCCTTATATGTATTTGATAAGGCCTAACAGGTACTCTTAATTTTTTGGACTTCATGGAGGAGATCATCTCCTCCCTCATTCCTTCTTTCACCCAAGAAAGAAATCTCAGGCAGGAAAACCACACTGATAAAAATGCAGCCCATTCCCATCCCCACTCTTATTTCTCTACCATTTCTGACATATTTCCCTGAAATCCTGTATCAAACTAATGTGTCATGTTGCTTACTCTGAAGGATCCATAGCTGAGATCTCAGATACAGATTTAGTTTTGGATCTGCCTATTGGTCTGTTAATTATGGCTAATTATTATTGTGTTAGGCACCATACTAGACATTTAATGTACAATATTTCCTTCAATTCCTACAACTCCAGGTGGGCATTGCTGTCCTTATTTATAGATAAGTAAATTGAGATCCCAAATGATAAGTAAAGGAGGGATTAGAGTCTACATCTGCTATGATACAACATGGTCTCTCGCAAAGTCAAATGATAATTTCAGTACTTAATTCTATAGTTATACTGAATTAGAAAATCTAGTCTGCTCTTTGGTGAATCTTTAGGGTTTTTTTGTTTGTTTTGATGTAATTATTGCTTTGTGATTGGGAACATTCCATGAAGGATATGACTTACATGGGTGGCTATATTTTTCTCCAAATCATTAGAATATGGAGTTGATTTCTATAAGCTTATACATGAATTTCATCTCCTTGGGGGGCATTATTTTATTTTGAATATATATGTATTTTTATATTTATAGCTTTCATAGTGTCATAGAAATATAACAGGCACTCAAAAAAATTCAACAAATGTTTATACAACTAATTCCAGTTGACTTTAAAAATAGGTCAAATAGAAAACCATTTGACTTTTTTCACAAAATATTTTTTTTAAAGATTTTATTTATTTGAGAGAGGAAAGGGAGAGAGCACGAGCCAGGGGAGGGGCAGAGGGAGAGGGAGAAGCAGACTACCCGCTGTGCAGGGAGCCTGATACCAGGCTCAATCCCGGGACCTTGAGATTATGACCTGAGCTGAAGGCAGACATTTAACTGACTGAGCCACCCAGGTGCCCCTGAAATACTTCTAATTGTTTACACAGAATGAGTATATATGGACACAAGATTCTAATTTTCATTCTATAATTCATAATTTAAAGTTGTTCTTCTAAGGACTTTCTCCATGTGGGTGTCTTTGAATTTAAGTCCAGTGAAATATGGAATCTTCTGTCCAAGTGTGGCCATATATAGTTTGAGAAAAGGGTTTGTAAGATTGGGAAAAATAGGGGAATTAATATAGGTAGAGATGACGCTGCATGAGAAAAAAACAATCCTTTACCATAGAACTCATTGCCCACTGTAATGATTTACTAAGTAAGTGGTATGAAGTGGCTTATCTCCCCTCCTCCCATCACATACATATATACATCTACACACCACAAATCTCCTTATCCAGATGCATATATACCACAGATTTTCCCAGATACAAATTTACTTGTGCTAATTAGGTATTCTTGTGGAAAGCAGCTATGCTCTCCTCTTTTTTTCCATTCAAACATCACTGAACATTTATTGAGTAACTACTGATGGGTTGTGTGCCAGATGCTGGGGATTCCGCAAAGAATGGTGCAGTGCTCTCAAAGAGCTTGTGGATCCACAGAGGAGACAGAGTAGTACAAGATTGTTAAAAGATACAAGTTTTAAAATGCTATGAGAGGGGATAATTGGAGGATTTAGCAAGAGCATCTGACCCAGGATCATCACTGAAGGAAGACTTCTTGGAGAAAGTAGTGTTGAAACTGAATTTTGAAACTGATTAAATTTATTGTTTGTCTTTTTTTTTTAAGATTTTTATTTATTTATTTATGAGAGAGAGCACGAGTGGGGTGAGGGGCAGAGGGGTGAGGGGCAGAGGGCAAAGCAGACTCCCTGCTGAGCCGGGAGCACGGTGTGGGGCTGGATCCCAGGACCGTGGGATCATGACCTGAATCATGCTGAAGGCAGAAGCTTAACTGACTGAGCTGCCCAGGCACCCAATAAATTTGTTTTCTGTACTGCAGTGTTCAGTTGTTTTTAAGTGACCTCACCTCAGCAGATAACAGAACTTTAGTGAATTGAAGATTTTAATTAGAGGAATGAAATGCTTTTAGGATATGAAATGCTTCCCCAAAGCATGTCTTCATTCCCCACACCACCTTTCTAGACCCAGATAACACTCACCTGCCTATACAGTGTAATAGCATTTTACCTGGTTGTTTGAGATCTACTTTTGCCTCTTGATACCTGTTTTCCACTGCAGTCAAGTAATAATCTGGCATAACTGTTCATGTACTTCCCTGCCTAAAAACCTTTCCATGACTTCCCATTGTCCTTAGGATAAAGAAAAAACTCCCTTAGATGGCTGACAAGCCCCTGTGATCTTCTCCCTTCATACCTCCTAGCCTTATCTGGTACCATGTATCCTGCAGTTGGCATACATGCCCTTTGAATCCACTGTATTTATCATTCTAGCAGATTGCCAGATTCAAAGCCCCCTCTAGTCTATCAGCTGTGTGTCCCTGAGCAAGTTGCCTGACTTCTCTGTGCTTCAGTTTCCTGTCTGCAAAATGGGGATAAGGATATCCCCATTTACTTCATAGTATAAGGATTATAAAAGAAAATGTGTAGATAGGCACATAATAGGAACTAAGTGCTTGAAACGATTATCATTTCTTGAGAGTCTGTGATATGCAGGGTGCTATATTAGACATTTTGTGTGTTCTGTACATTGTGAAATTTAATATTGATCCAACCTTTCCTTTCTTTACTGGGAATGCCAAAATCTCCTATACATTGCACTCTTCTAGGAAAACAAGCAAAAGACAACAAGACACAACAAAAATTGGTCACATTGTGTGTTTTTAAGACATTAGACAAAAAACGTTACCTGATATATTTTTTTCACTATCTAGTTTTTTTTAAAAAATATATATATAGTCTAAAGGTAGATAAAATCAAAAGTGTTTATTGCCACAGGCTTCTGGATCCAAGAGTTATCAGGACAAGATTGGTGATGGTTCCAGGCAAATTTAGAGAATGCTCTCAAGTGTCTGCATTTCCTTTTAGAGATGTGCTAAGTACTTTTCAAGTGGAGAGTGTACTATTATCCCCAAACTTCATACCATGGAACTTACTTAAACTTCCTCCTGGACCAATGTTTACCATAGTTTTAAAAACTATGCATGGTTCCCTAGTTAAGTATCAGAGAATCTGAAAACTATGATCTCATTTTTTAATTTAAAAAAGGCCTAGTAACAAACCAGTCTACCTACTAAAAAGTGCCCTGAGGCTTGTACACTTATGAGTTTAAGTTGAACACTTCTTAGAGAAATGCATTTATACCTGGGGTACAGCATAAAGGCAAAGTTCAAACAAGCAGAATATCCTAAGGAGGGGCCATAAAAAAAATGTTGCATAGCTCAGCGTCAATTTAAACTAATTTCAAAGGAGACTAAAACCATCCTTAAGAAATCTTACCAAACAGCATGTAAGTGAATTAAAATCACATGATGATTGTGTGTGTGTGTGTGTCTGTAATTATGAAGTGAGCTTGACCACTACCTACAAGATTTGGTGAATTAGAAGCTTACAGGCCCATCTTTACCTCTTGACTTCCTATTCAGCTAACCTGAGCCTAGCAGTGTGTGTGCTTCTCTGAGTTGCAGTGGGAGTACTTTCTCACTCTTTTCTCCCATTTGCATGACATCTCCCACCTCCCCCCAAGTCCTACTCCCCTCCCTTCCTATCTTTACCTTATTTCTTTACCCTCAGCAAAATGATTCTTGCTGACTTACTGGGTAGAAGGCATTGATCAAACTCCTGTAAAACAGACTTTTCCAAAATAAGAAGCAGGAGCTTGTCTGTATGATTGCAGTTGACCAGAATGGTAGTGTATGAGGTTTGACTTGAGGCAGCACTGTGAGGATATGGAATGGTCCAGTGGAAGATTTCAGAAAGATCTTGCCATAAGCACCTTAATTGTGGTGCTTTTCCAAAAGAATCCTTGTATATTTCCTCTCTCTAAAGAGAAGATGGGTAATTCACACATGTTATGTTTTCCAATTACTTTGGACATGGCAGTGAATGACTTTTCCTATTCATTTTATGGCAGGACATCATACATTCTGCATAAGACACAATAAATAGACCTTTAAAAATGGAAAAAATGTGGAGAAAGTTTCTTTCTATTACTACTTTATAACATGAAAAACCTTGTCTCCTGTTTCATGAGCTTTTTACCACCATCTTGCTCAGGTAACTACTTCAAAATTTTGAGGCTATGGTACAAGCATTCCTTTTCTTTTCTTATCTTTCCTTTTCTTTTTTTAAAAATCTAGACTGCATTTCTGTTCTTAAATACATTGTAAATATTTCAAATGATAAAAATAAAATAAAGTGTTGAAATGAATTTTATTTACTTACGAGGAAATGAATTACATGGAAGTGTACTACAAAAATAAAGAATGGTAAATTTAAAAAGAGATTATTTAATAGATTAAGAAAACCCTTTTGTAGTCAGGAGTAAAATCCAATTCAAATATAATATGTTAGATCACTTTGAGACTTCTGAATTTATTGAGACTAAACCAAGTCAAGTGCTATCATAAGAAAAGACCAAGAATTTGGGTATACTGTTTGTTGTAGCTCCTAAAATAAGTACATTTTGAAGTTTTCATTTTATGAATGAGAATGCCTATTGTCTTGTCATGCAATTTCATAAAGGTTTTTAGATCTATGAAAACTACAAAAATAACTTTAAGAAGTAGAGATTTGGGTTAAGTGTTAGTATCGGGGGGAACTGTAGAGAAAAGATTATATCAAGGGAAAGGGGGATAGATAAAGAGACAATTTGAAGAAGGAAATAATTTAAACGTTCTAGCTTTAGAAGGGAGACTTTCATAAAGAATGAATGCCATCCACCAAAAGATAGCATTTCCATGTCATCTAAATATTTCTGGGATTCAATGACCAATCTTACGTATTTTTACATCAAATTAGTCTCACGGTTGTTGAGGAAAATGTGTAACGTCCGTCATTACACACGGCAGGAAAAGCCTAATGTAGAAGCTGAACAAGCAATGTGAAATACTTGAAACACCAGTAATACAATTTACACGTTTTTGTTAAGCATTCCCCTCTTTAGACACTGTCATTTAAGTCATAATTAATCCTGACAAGTCCTTGGTAAGGAGGGGTTCCTGATGCAACACAGGGAATTCTGAGGTGGTGAAGTTTGAGGGGACCATGGGAGTTCCAAGGAGGCATTTTATTTGCCTTGAAGTTTTGACAAGGGTCCACGCTGCTTGTAGGTATGGGAAATCTGGAACTGGTTGTGAGCCTGAATGGGTGTTATGCTTTATAATTGCTACGCCTTCTGAGTAGGAGAAGGTGGTATATTAACGTCTCTCTTGAATTATAATTTTAAAAAGCCAATGTCTGCTGAACAGAATGTTTATTAATTTGTTGTTTCCAAATTGGAAATACAGAATTTAAGAGTTTAGGATTCATTTTGGGATTAGAACACACTTTAGAAATATCCAGGCCGAGGCAAGTTTTAGTACTGTTAGCAAGAAAGGTATTTTTATAATGGAAATGTTCGGAACTTCATAGCTCTTAATCTGGGTAGTAAGAAATAGAAGTTGTGATGATTTGATCTGGTACTACCTCAGTACTTGAAATGGAAAACAGAATAAAAATAGCTCAAGTTCCAGGGTTTGGGTGTTTCAGTTTGTAGAATGGCCTACTACCATGTAGGTAGAAAAACCAGTATTCTCCTAATGACTTGTGTGGAAATGAAGGTTCCCAGTGAACTAATTTTACTCAATAACAGAGCACAGTTTTCCAATGATTATCATCCACCATCTATCCATTTTATTTCCTTCACTATCTGAGATTTACAGATGGAAGGTATACTCACAGTACTTTGTTTTCTGGCAGTTTTATCCTTGAATCTTTTAACATAAAAGCGCATCTTCTTTTGAAACCAGTAAGCTTTCTCTTACTGTGTCTTGCAAGAAAGAGGTGAGGTCTTAGATTGACTTCATTTTTTTGTATAGTTTAAATTTTTTATGATGCTTTCTCCTGGCCATAAAAATTAGTTTCAGATAATTTCAATGCTGCTTTATGTAGATTTGAATCAAGAAATAGAGGTCAAATGCTTGTTTTTTTACTTCACACACTTGAAGATTCAAGAGTAAGCATATTTTTAGCTGGACTTTCCAAATTCTTAGTCTTATTATGCTTTGGGAAGTAGAAAAAAAAAACGTGCATTGGCATTCTACATGGTGTAATTTGGATCCTTGATTTTCTGGCTTCAGTTTGTACGCAAAGCATTGGCACGGAGAGGCCAAGACCATTATAAATAGACCCCTGGCTTCTGAAATACTGGGAGCATTATGCTCATAATGCAAGAAAACTTAAAAACATTGCTTTCATTGTAATTGAAGCTGCTATAACAATCCTGTAGACATAATGTTTATATCTGGATTTATTTTTCCCAATATTTTGGGTAAAAGCCTTGCATTTTTATTTTGTAAGTGGCTGAAAAAATTGGTTAAATGAAATCAAGATGCACTGATGCCAAAAAGATGTGTAAGCAATGAAATATGATGACTTAAAAAGTAGGTTTTGTTTCTACATCATCCAGACTTACTGCTTACACTGTTCACATACATTGGATATCTGCCATATTTCTCCTTTGCAGTAGGAGGAACTGGCCCAGAAGTTTCCTCTTTATATATTTATGTGGGTGGGAAAGGAAATCCTTTGGAAAATTTACTTTAGGAAAAGTTATTGTGATTTCTCAATACTCAGAAAAATCCAATACTCATAGAAAAATTTAATTTGTTTTCTAAATTGATTTTAATTTGAATTGATCTGATAACTAAATATCACATGGGCAACTGGCAACAAATTTGGTCACCCCTTACGTATTTCATTTAAGCACATTTTCACCATTATTGCTGACACATATTATTCTACACTAATCAGCATTTACATATTCTGTTCTGACACCAGTTCTCTGGCAGCTAGGTGTCCTGCAATTCAGTATAACTCTCATGCTGACTACCCAGGGTTGGTGCAGATCCCACAGGCAAAGACAAAATCCTTCACAAGACTGCCCCCATGCCAGAAGCTATCTGTAAGGCTCAGAGCCACCAGTATTTCTGACCGACCAACAAAAATGCCAGAGATTCCTAGGACCCTTATTCAAGTTAGATAATTTGCTGGAACAACTAACAGAACTTACATAAAGCACTGCATTTACACTTACTATTCTATTAGAAAGTGTACAGATCAGGAACACTTGGCAAAATGGAAGAGACAGATAGGCAAGGGCTAAGGTAGAGAGTGGGGGATGCAAAGCTTCCAAGCCCTCTCTTTTTGGAATCTAGGCATGTCACCCTCCCAGGACATCAATGGGTCCACCAACCCAGAAGTTCCACTGAGGCCGTTGTCCAGAGTTTTAATTGGGGTTTTATTATGTAGGCATGGTTGATTAAATCATTTACTAGGTGATGAACTCAAACTCCGTCTTCCTTCTCCTTGCCAGAGTTTAGGCTAACCCAAAGTTCAAGTGCTCTAATCATGTGGTTGGTCATTCTGGAGACCAGCTCCCATCCTGAAGCTATCTAGGGGCCCACCCAGAGTCACCCAATTAACGTAACAAAGACAATCCTACTCCAGAAATTTTTCCCCTGGAAGTTCCAGGTTTTTTTGAAACTCTATGCCAGGAAACAAAGGACAAAGACTAGAATTTCTTTTTTATACCGCACATATGTAAGTTTAGTTGAAAGTTATTTGACTGGTGCTCTTCAAGACAATTTTTTTCTCAAGTGCTAAGTTGTTACAAAGGGAGAATAATAGTTTTCTACTGGGTCTTCTAGAATTATTATAATTGAATTACACGATAATAAAGTAGAAAATTTGAATATAACCTTGATAACTAGAAACCTAATTTTATGTCACTTAGCAAAAATAATTGAAGAGTGGCTGTCACCAAAACATGTTTATTGTATTTAACGTTTCTTTACAGAAAATATAGAAATCTAAGTATGTTGGAAGTAGTGAAAAAAATAATTTCCCCTTTCCACGTTATTTATTACTCTCTAGTTTTTCCTAGTTTTTCAATTTTTCTCTTATGTGACAGGTAATAAATATAAATACTTCTATCAGTAAGGAAAGTTAGAATAAACAAAAAAATTAGTGGATATTTTCAATGAAAACTAAGCATTGTTCATAGCACAGCATCCTCTTTTGGATTATCTGATTCTACTTCTGTAAGTGCTCTGTGCCTTGCCCTGCTTGTAGATAATGCGTCTATTCACAAAATCATTTCAATGTTCTTAATATATAAATGTATGTATCCTTTGGCTTCTCTAAGTAAGTTTAACAGTGCCTATTTACCTCATTAATACAGAGTTAAAAAAATATAGATGTTCATTATATATCTTTTCAGGAGTTTTGATTTTACTTCTTTTTGGAAAATTACCCTTTAACAGAGATTATCAAGGGATTGATTACATGGCCTGGAAGAAAGGTGGGGACAAGTAAAACAAATGGTTAGTTTTGTTACCTTCAAACTCTGACCAGCAAGTCAAAGCACTTCAGAAAATCCATGTTTAGCATGGTTATTATTTGGTAATTTGTATAAATTATTTAGTCCAGTATCTAATTAATTACTAATTTATTAAAATTATTGTTTATAATTATTATTATTTACTTAATTAACTGAAAATTATAGGTTGTAGTTATGATGTAGGTAAGAAATACATTTGTCCTGAAGAGTGCCATTTACAAACAAAGGAGATCCCTTGTATAACTATCCTGTTGAAGACAACGCAAAACACAATTTCTAGGGAAATTTTTTGAAAATCATCTATATGCTGATGACCCTAACATTTATATCTTTAGCCTAGTTTTCCAGCCCTAATTTCTGATTCCAGTGTGTTAAGAATGGCAGAATGGAATTGTTACCACTGAGATGAAGAAGGCTGCAGATGGAGCAGTTCTGAGGATGACCGTCACAGATAATTAGATATATGAGGTTGAATTCAATGGCAAAGTCTCAGTAGAAACAGCAATGGGGAGCTGTCAACATTTACGTGATATTTATAGCCAGGAGACTGGATGAGATCAGCAAGGGCGGCCATGTAGATGGGGAAGAGAAAAGGAAGAATGAGCCCTGGGATTCTGTATTAAGTGTCTGGGGATGTGAGGTGAAATCAGCAAAGGAAGCTGAGAAGGAAGAGCCTGTAAATTCGGAGGTAAACGAAGAGATTGTGCTATCTTGGAAGTCAAGTGAAAAAAGTATATCAGGGGAGACCAAATGGTCCTGAGAGGTCAAGTAAGATGAGGACTAAGCATTGACCTCTGGATTTACCTATGTGGAGGTCATATTACTCTTAATAGGAAAAAGGCAAAAATACTCGATTGAAGTGGGTTTAAAAAGGAATTGGAGGAGAGACACGTGTAGACAACTCCATCTTTTAACTGATCTTGTTTATGCCCGTGTCTCCTGGGAGACCTTCCTCAAAATGAAAACTAGTGTGATCCCTTTAAAACTGAAGTCAGGGGCGCCTGGGGGGCTCAATCGGTTGGGCGACTGCCTTCGGCTCAGGTCATGATCCCGGAGTCCCGGGATCGAGTCCCGCGTCCGGCTCCCTGGCTCGGCGGGGAGTCTGCTTCTCCCTCTGACCCTCTCCCCCCCATGTGCTTTCTCTCTCTCTCTCATTCTCTCTCTCTCAAATAAATAAATAAATAAAAATCTTAAAAAAAAACAAACTGAAGTCAGGTGTGGTTACTCTCTACTACAAACTTTCCCATCTTGCTGAGAATAAAAGCTAAAATCCTTACCTGCCCCTCCATTACCTCTTTGACCTTCTATCCTGCTCCTTCCTCTCTGGTTCCCTTATCTCTAGCTTTCCATACCTGTATTGCCTAATGTCTCGTGCTTTGTAGCAACTTTGTTCTTCTTCTGTCTTTTACTTGAAATGCTCTTTTTTCATAAATCCATATATTTCTAACTTTCCCTGAATGCCCTATCAGTGAGGCTTTTTGGGGAGGGTTATTCTATGGAGAAATCATGCCCCCTTTCCTCACTTCCCACCCAGATACTTACTTTTCAGTCTTCAGTTTTGTCCTAGGCACTCACCACTAGCCAGCAACGTGTTTTACATATTTATTTAGGCTGTTGTTTGTCCTCTCCACAATGTTAGCTTCATAAGGGCAGGAATTAAGTTTATTTTTTATTTTTTTTTTTAAGATTTATCTATCGGAGAGAGAGAGAGGGTGAGAGAGCATGAGTGGGAGGGAAGAACAGAGGGAGATGGAGAGAGGGAGAAGCAGACTCCCTCCTCATCAGGGAGCCTGACCCAGGGCTCAACCCCAGGACCTTGAGATCATGACCTGAGCCAAAGTCAGACATTTAACTGACTGAGCCACCCAGGTGCCCCTAAGTTTAT
The DNA here is from genome assembly GCF_037043125.1 of Eumetopias jubatus. Classification (NCBI taxonomy): domain Eukaryota; kingdom Metazoa; phylum Chordata; class Mammalia; order Carnivora; family Otariidae; genus Eumetopias; species Eumetopias jubatus. Next base: position 95,887,935 of record NW_028274812.1, read on the forward strand.
TTTGTATCCTAGTATATTCTGTGTGCTTAAAACACCACCGGTCACCCAGTGGGAATACAGCAAATATTTGTTGAATAAGCAAATGAGAGAGATGCCACGCAGCTCTGTATAAAGTAAAATAAATCTTTGTTGTAGTTTTCTTTTTTTTTTTTTAAGATTTTATTTATTTATTTGACAGAGACAGATACAGCAAGACAGGGAACACAAGCAGGGGAAGTGGGAGAGGGAGAAGCAGGCTTCCCGCCGAGCAGGGAGCCCAACGCGGCGATTGATCCCAGGACCCTGGGATCATGATCTGAGCCGAAGGCAGATACTTAACTGAGTCACCCAGGCACCCCCTTTGTTATAGTTTTCTCACAGCAAAGAGAAACACTAGCAAATTACATCATAGTCTATTTTAAAATCATTAGGTAAAACATTTATGACTACCTTAAATGGCATAAATATAAATAATAATCAGTGACCTTATTGCAGAGGTCTATATTTTGAAGGAAATTCAAAGGTAAACTAAGAGATTAAGATACCTTGAAATAAATATATAAATCTAGAAATGACATTATAATATTAGTATAACTTATATTTATAATAGTATTATAAAACTAGAAATGGTATTATAATTATAATTTCACATCTATTAAAAGAGAAAAATATTTTCAGACATAAGACACAGTAATTATCTTTGCTTCTCTGAGATTTGTAAACTCTTGGGGGCGGCACTTTTTGGAATTAACACTCATGTACACATTTTTTAAGATTAAAAATGATCTGGGGGTGTCTGGGGGGCTCAGTTGGTTAAGCGGCTGCCTTCGGCTCAGGTCATGATCCCAGGGTCCTGGGATCAAGTCCTTCACGGGGCTCCTTGCTCAGCAGGGAGCCTGCTTCTCCCTCCTTCTGCCTGAAGCTCCCCCTGCTTGTGCACTCTCTCACTATCTCTCTCTCTCTTTCTCTGTGTCAAATAAATAAATAAAATCTTTAAAAAAATAAATAAAAATGATCTGAAATGTCGTCAATAAGAATTGCTATCATAAATAAATGTTATTGAACAATATAACAATATGTAATATCAGAAAAAAGAACAGAAGGACAAATACAAAGATTCTTGTAAGTCAATAAGAAACACTAAAAAAAAAAAAGCTAACAGAAAAGTGAATGAATATCATAGGCAAATTGTAGAAGAAACAAGAATAGCTGATTAAGTATCAATAGATTCTCACTGACATAGAATTCAGAAAAAATACTTATTAAAAAAATAATTAAATGCCACTTTACATCAAGATCGACATTTCTTGTAGGGAAAGTTCTTTACAGGACTTTCCAGACTATTTAACGTCTGGAAATGCCAAGCGTGGTTTAGGATATGGATTATAACTCTGTTGGAGAGAGTGTAAATTACTACAACCAGTTTGACAATTTCTAGTTGTCAAAGCTGAAATATGCATATCTATGATCCAGTTTGTTTGTGCAAATGAAGCACTGTGGCCACACCTTAAAGCTCCAGTTAATCTGACTGGGTTAGAATCCTAGAGAGACAGGAATGGAATGTGCTTAGAACAAAGGAAGTTGAACTCTAATTAACTGTGTTGTAGGCTGTTTGGAGACTTCTGAACTCAGCATGGAGGCTACAAATAGAGAATACAAAGATTAAAAAAAAATATGTAACTCTATTGCTTCCTATGAAAGATGATAGATGATCAGTTGGGATAAATTATCTGAATCACTGGGCTGGTATATGTCTCTGTTCCAGGGCTTTTCAATCTTAGCTCTATGGACATTTGGGCTGAATAATTCTTTGTCATGGGGGACTATGTCTTGTGCAATGTAGGATGGTTAGCTCCATCCCTGGTCTTTACTGCCTAGATGCAAGGAGTACTCTTCAGTTATGACAACCAAAAATGTCTTCAGACATTGCCAAATGGCCTGGGGAGCGGGGGGCGGTGGGGGGAAGTTGGCCCCCCTATAGAGAGAGATCACTGATCAATTCCATTGACATTTCATTTGGCCTGAAAGTAATAGTTCTGATTCCATAAATTGGCATTCCTACTAGAGTTGATATTCTCTCTGAACCTCATCTTTACCAATGAAAGTCCAGTTTCTTGACTTTCAAAACTGGGGGCCAGAACCTAGAAATAGTGAACACATCCATGTATGGTCACCCTTTGAAACCCTGCCTATATGACTGGCTGGTCATCCTGGATAACATCTCTATGCCATAGTTCTTTTAACTGTAATAACAGCCAGTATGATTTGGCACATTCAGTCTCTTCTAGGAATCTATTATGAGGAAACAAATTAGGACAAAGATTATGTACTGAGAATTTATTGCTATGTAATTCATAAAAGAGATTAAATTAATCTCTTTCTACCATTCTGATTCAAATGATCAAAACCTAGTTAAATCTACATAAGGAAAAACAAAAGAAAACAAAACAAGCAAAAAACAGAGTACACATAACATATTTGTATATTCAACAAGATTGTGGGAAAGACACTGGGCAATTGGATTTGCACACGACTGCACTGAGAAATCCAAATTATGTCAAGACTCCCTTGTTCTATCTTTCTTTCTTTTCTTTTTTTTTAAAGATTTTATTTATTTATTTGAGAGGGAGAGAATGAGAGATAGAGAGCACAAGAGGGAAGAGGGTCAGAGGGAGAAGCAGACTCCCCGCCGAGCAGGGAGCCCTATGCGGCGCTTGATCCCGGGACTCCAGGATCATGACCTGAGCCAAAGGCAGTCGCTTAACCAACTGAGCCACCCAGGCGCCCTTGTTCTATCTTTCTATCTTATCCTTGCTTCTTTTATGTTGACTTCTCTCAAATTGTAGCTGAGCATCCCCATATAAGGTAGAACATGAGTACTGTTAAAAAGTATTTTTAAGTCATCCAGCATCTGAAGATAGCAGTACCAAAGATTTTCCTTCCATACTTTATGTATGTAATTGTATGCACATATAACATCCCTGAACACACATACACAAGCATACATAATTATTTGGGGAGCAAATTGGATATGTATAGTTTTGTAGTCTGCTTTGGTTACTTAGCACTTTTTGTTTGGTTTTGTTTTTTCCTTAGCACTCTTTAATGAAGATTTCCTTGTTACTAAGTTTTATTTGAAAATGGTATTCAAAGATGGCCCAGTGTTTCATTCTGTCTACTTTTATACAACCATTTCCTGCAAGGTGTTTCTAATATTTAAGATGATTTCAATTTTTCACTAATATAATGCTAAATAAATCCCCAAATAAAAATAATCAGAAATACACATTTTTGATTCTGTCATAGAATAAATTCCTAGATACAGAATTAGTGAGCCAAAGGATATGTACCTTTTTGAGATTCAAAGGTCACTTTGAGAATGTTGTTCTGTTTTAAAATTTTAACAGCATTGTATATATTTGTATTTTATTACTATAAATCTGCTGACATTGGATGTTCCAGTTTGCAAATATTTTTGCAAATTGGACAGATGCTTTAATTTGCTTGAATAGTTCTTCATGCGTTTATTATTTACTTGCACATCTTATTTTGAGAATTGCCTAAGCCTGTGTTTGCCAATTTTCATTGGGATGCTTTTCTTTTCCTTATGGATTTAAAAGAGATATTTATTTGGTTAATTTATTAACCTTTTATCATATATCTTGCAAACACATTTGTCATTGTGTCCCTTGCATTATAATTTTGTGATGTTTTTGATATATAATAACTTTGGATTCATATGTAGTCAAATTATCACTTTTTTTTTCTTCATTTACTACAGTCACCAATACCCATTGTCATATTTAGGCATTATTATTATAACTGCAATATCTGCTTAAGTCTAATTTCAGACACAATTTTTCTTTTTCAACTTTCCAGCTTCCTCCCTCTAATATACCCACTCCAGTAACTCTTTCCCTACAGGACCCTCCACCCACCAACCCCACTACCATCTGCTCTCCTTCAGGTCTTGATTTCCCTTTTTACCCAACAAAAAGCCCATCAAGACAATAAATCCTTAAAATATCCTAAACTGCCTTAACCCTCTTATTCTACCTCTTGCCTATTCAATAAAGACCTGATCCTGATCAGATTCAGGTCTCGACTGTTTGCTATACAAACTCAGTCTAATGGGATAAGGATGCAACCATGTTACCTGGCTTCCCAGTAAATTGATGACCGCTAACCATAAATGGGCCTTTTTGCTGCCATCATATCACAGTTCCTTAAACTGTTAACAGCCTTCTCTTCTCCAAACTATCAGCTAATGGCCTTGCTTCCTATTTCACTAAAGAGAGAGAATTTCCCACTATCTCACCTGTCAACCTGTGTGTATAGGCGAGGAACACTTTGCCAAACCTCTGTTCCTATGGGTGTCCTGTTTTTTTTTTTTTTTAAAGATTTTATTCATTTGCCAGAGAGAGAGAGAGAGCATAAGCAGCGGGCGAGGCCGGGGGAGTAGGTGGGGAGTGGGCAGTAGGCAGAATGAGAGGGAGAAGCAGGCTCACCACTGAGCAGGGAGCAGTGAGCCCGATGTGGGACTCGATCCTAGGACTCTGGGATCATGACCTGAGCCGGAGGCAGCCACTTAACCAACTGAGCCACCCAGGTGTCCCATGGATGTCCTGTTCTTATTCTATGAAAGACCAATGATACAGTTATTCACTCAATCCCAGTCCCTCCTCCTGGATAATTGCTTAATTCTGGAAATGGCTCCCTTTTTGTACTGTATTTTAATCGTATCTAAGTGGTCATTGTCCAGGCACCGGATCAGACCTCTGAATCTGCAGGAGGGACCATTATGGATTCAGAGGATACTATATGGCCACGAGGCCTGCTTCTCCAAGTCATATTGAGATGACTCACGCCCCTCGGTTCTTTTATAGATTCAGACAAAAAAACTGGAGAGAAGTCAAGGGTGGGAGAGAATATTTGAGAGACTGTTTTTGCCCCAGAGTCCGAGTCATCCATTAAGTATTATATAAATTAAAGATACTATCATACCTCTTTTACAATGCTTGAGTCAAATTTTCTCTTTTCTATTTTGCTTGGTACAGTTTTTTGTTAGCACATTGGAATACTATAATAAATTTTCAACACACAAAATGAATTTCTAGTTAAAGATGTAGTTGAGTGCCAACCTTCTTAGTTTGTCTGAACAGTATTAATATAAACTGGTAAATAAATGATATAGATTCCAACTTTCAGTGAATGGAAATAAAGAAATTCCACTGGTATTAGCTAGAAAATATTTCTAAAGAAATACTTGAAATCTGAAGTAGAAACTTTAGTTCTATAATAGTAAATTTTTTAAAAATATTTTTTTAAAGATTTTATTTATTTGTCAGGGAGATAGAGAGAGAGAGAGAGAGAGAGCATGCACACACTAGCAGAGGGAGCAACAAAGAGAGAAGCAGGCTCCCCGCTGAGCTGGGAGCCTGATTTGGGGCTCCATCCCAGGACCCAGGGATCATGAGCCAAGTCGAAGGCAGTCCCTCAACCAACTGAGCAACCCAGGTGCCCTATAATAGTAAATTTGAGAATAGTTATTGCTACACTTATTCAGAATAGAATCGGTTATACCCTTTATGAATATCATCTTTAACACCCTTAAGTCTTTATGTTCTCTAATACTCTTAATGAATATCCTCTTTCAGAAGTACATATGACCTACCGACCATGGCTAATGTAGGAGTTAAACAGACATAGAGTCATTTGTAAGAATAAATTGGAAGCAGAGAGACAGAAAAGTGAATTTTGCTTTAGGTAAATTAGAATAACCAATTATCTGCTTCTCCCCCTTTTTTTCTAGGGTGTATTAGGGGTGGGTAGAAGGTAGCTATTTCTTTTCCTTGCTTAGTTGTGTAGTATGAAGCCACTCTGTCTCACAGGCCCATTCATACTGCTTTTAGCTGCATTATGGAAAACTTTTCACTTTATTACTGGTCACTGCCTGGAATTTCTAAATCCACTTCCCTAAAAAATTCAACTCTCCCCCAGGAGAACCAGCAGAGAATTTGTTGTGGGGGTACAGTGCATTTAATTGGCTACCTTGTCTTTTCTTCCACATCACTACCAATCAACCTATGCCTTTGTCAGATTTTTCTCAAAATTTGGTGGTAATTATAGGGAATAGATACACAGGAAAGCAAGAAAACATAGAATTTAACTTTATTGTTAAATTGTACTTCCCCATATACCAATGAGTCTACTTTTTGGGGTACCCATTTTTTAAAATTAGGCTTTCTCCATTGCCAACCAATCACCCCCTTCCCACCCCCCCCAATGCTGTTTTTCTTCTAACTTCTAGCATGCAAATATCCACTACCATTTAGGACCCCACTGTATGTATGTATGTATGTATGTATGTATGTATGTATTTTAGAGAAAGAGCATGTGCCTGAGAGTGGGGGGTAGAGGGGCAGAGGGAGAAAGAGAGAATCTTAAACAGGCTCCATGCTGAGATCATGACCTGAGCCAAAATCAGGAGCCAGATACTTAACTGACTGAGCCACCCAGGTGCCCCTAGGATACCCCACTTTCTATTTCACAGGATTGATTGCCTCAGATTCACCATCTTCCCACCACCAAACTTTAATCAATGTAGAGACTAATGATGCCAATGCTCCATGTGATTGGTCATTAAAAACCCAAATCCTCCTAAATGGTGCTGGGCATGCAGGGCTTTGTCCTAAATCTCACCAGGAGACCTGGATAAAATTCTGATACCAGTGCATTTATTCTCCCCATAGTCTAGAAAACAGCCACCCCCTCTCCTAAAGATAAGTATTAATTCTTAAAGCAGTAGAGTTTAATTCCACAGGAAAGAAAAAAATTATCTTGGTAACTGCTTCATAATTTTTAAAGTGTCTCTCTCAGAGTAGGGGTTTACTCACCTTGAGAAATGGGTCATGATGGACATTTATAATGTAAACCTCTAATTTAAGCCTTTAAAAAAGTATTCAGTTTATAAAACAAATATTTATTAAGCACCAGTGATCTACAGGCACTGTGTTCTAAAGGTGAAACCTTGGTTAGATTCTTTTCTATGTACATCACAGCCTCCTGTGCTTCTCAGGACAGCACTGAGGAGGCCACATTGCAATTGATGGTTTACTTGCATGCATTTTCTATCAGATTATATGCATCATAAGGGTGGCGCTTTATAGGTTCTTTTCTCTCTCTTATCACCAGCATTTAGCACAGTTACCTTACATGTACATCATTGGTACATTTAGAGTAGTTGCTTAATATATATTTTTGAATGAATGAGTTATAAATCTCATAACAAGATCTTTAACATATTAGAGAGAGAAACATATCTGTATCTATGTAACTGGTTAAAAATTGTGTGGCAGGATAATATGTTGAGAGGGTTACTTTATGATTTATTTTTGTTGCCATGGGACAGAAAAGCACGAGAGGTGCATTTGTCTTCATGAAAGAGCCCTGAAGTGTATATATGGACCTGTGTTCTGAATTCTAGATTCCCTTTTAGCGGGGAGAGAAATAAGAGCTCCTTTGTGTTTCTTGAAACTTCTTGGTAATAATCCCCACACAGGTTGCATCTTGAAGGTTGAAGGCCACTGAGATATTCATTCTAGGAGTTGATTAAGTAGAAAGTGCTTAATCTAGGAGGGAAGACCTGGACTCTTCGCTCTCAGGGTTATGGGAGGGATAGCTGTGTACTATGCCTAAGGAGGGTGGACACTCTGCTACAGTTGGAGAGCTCAAGACTTCACAGTTGGAAGGAGTGGTCCTGAGGGCCTGGACTTTCTCAGGGAAGACAAGACAACCCTTGTCTGCCCAGTTTAAGTCCCTACAAGTCCTTAATAACCTCAGCAGTACTCTTATAATGGTTCACATTGGAATCTCCTGGCAACGGAGGGCTTGAAACTAAATTTAATGTGCTGCAAAGTGTTCCAGAATAACACAAGCTCCTTAGCTATCCATGCATTGATTTGGTAGAGGGCAGAGAACAATCGATTTTTTTTCCCCCAGGGACTTTAGTGTTGGATGGAGGGATAAAAACTTAGAAGAAATCTCTTAACTTTGATTAGAAATAGAGGCAGAAAAGAGCATTTGAGGAAGAAGGAAGAGCATAAACAAGTGTGTAGGGGTAAGAACGTGTGTTGGAAGAAAAACAGTTTGGTAAGTGCTTACCAATATTTGTGAGACATGAGAAAAATCTACAATATTTTCAAATATGGTACAAATATCATACTCAGGGACCTAACTAAGGTAGTCTGAATCAATAGGTCTGGAATGGGGCTCTATTATGTGGATGGTGGAAAAACTTTTGCAGGTATGCTTGATGCACTCAGAAAGGTGAAAAGTATAGGGATAGAGGGGTGAATTAGCAGGAAAGAATGATGGGACTTTAGCCAAAATCTAGATAGAACTGGGTTTTTGAAGGATACTTAACAACTTGCTGAGAAGTTTGAATTTTGGAAGGAGGGAGTTCCATCTTTCTCTATGTATTACATTATATTTTATTATATGCGTATGTGCCATTTTTGTATTTTATGTGTTTTTCATGTTTAGCATTTATCAAAAGTGACCTGCATCTATCTTCCTTCCTTCCTTCCTTCCTTCCTTCTTCCTTCCTTCCTTCATCAAGCACATTGAACACCTTAGACACAGATGTATAGATGTGGATATAAAAGCTATGATCTCTCATTTCCAGGAGTTCTTATTTAGTATGGTTCTCTTAATAGTTCACTATACTCTTGGTAAAAATTTTACCACAGGTTAACAGTTTAGAATTTATATGAACCAGTTACTTGTATAGGGTAGCTTAGTAAGTTTCCAATAAGAAAACAATATTTTTCCACAAAGACATTGAACACTTTTTACCTCTGAAAACAAAATTCTGCCTGTAAAGGAGGAAAGTAGGGGCACCTGGGTGGCTCCGTTGTTAAGCATCTGCCTTTGGCTCAGGTCATGATCCTAGGGTCCTGGGATCTAGCCCCGCATCGGGCTCCCTGCTCAGCAGGAAGCCTGCTTCTCCCTTTCCCGTTCCCCCTGCTTGTGTTCCCTCTCTTGCTGTCTCTCTCTGTCAAATAAATAAATAAAATCTTTAAAAAGATTAAAAAAAAATAAAGGATAAAAGTACTAATCTAATTAGAAAATCATTATAATGAAAATATAAATGAACCTCTGAAACCCTTACTAACCTGGTTGGCCTTTTTCTTTTTAAAGTTTTATTTAAATTCCAGTTAGTTAACATGTAGTGTAATATTAGCTGCAATAGTAGAATTTTGTGATTCATCACTTATATACAACATTCAGTGCTCATCACAACAAGTGCCTTCCTTAATACCCATCAGCCATTTAACCCACCTCCTCACCCACCTCCCCTCTAGCAACCCTCAGTTTGTTCTCTACCGGTAAGTCTATTTTATGGTTTGCCTCTCTTGTTTTGTTTTCCCCATATTCATCTGTTTCGTTTCTTAGGTTGCACATATGAGTGAAATTGTATAGTATTTGTCTTTCTCTGACTGACTAATTTTGTTTAGCATAATACTCTATAGCTCCATCCACATCATTACAAATGGCAAGATTTCATTCTTTTTGATGGCTGAGTAATATTCCATTGTATATATATACCACTTCTTCTTTAACCATTCACTAGTCAATGGACATTTGGGCTCTTTCCATAGTTTGGCTATTGTTGATAATGCTACTATAAATATTAGGGTGCATGTGTCTGTCCCTTTGAATCAGTGTTTTTGTATCCTTTGGTTAAATACCTAGTTGTGAAATTTCTGGATCATAGGGCAATTCTATTTTTAACTTTTTGAGGAACCTTCCTACTTTTTTCCATAGTGGCTGCACCAGTTTGCATTCCCACCAACAGTGTAAGAGGGTTAACTTTTCTCGCATCCTCACCAATACCTGCTGTTTCCTGTGTTGTTAATTTTAGCCATTCTGACAGGTGTAAGGTGATGTCTCATTGTACTGGTTGGTCTTTCTAATTTAAATATTTACGATACATGATGACTACCCTTCGGAAATTTCACTCTTCGTAGGCTCTTAAAGAGTGTGGTTGAAGTAGTTTTTGACAGTGACTTGTTCTGCATATATTCAGTATGTGGGTAGTTATATGTATATATATATGTATGTATATACTTTCAGGCAGAATTCTAGTTACAAATGATTTTGGCTTCAGATTCAGTCAGTTCCATACCCTGACACTTTCCACTATTATAGGTTAATCTTCTATAAACTCATTTTGAAAAGATATGTTATGGTTACTCCAAAACTCCTTAAAGTAGAAATATTTCAAAAGTATAAAATGTTAGTCATAAGAGAACCCTAAGCACAGATTTCTTCCTTATGAAAATTTCGGTGGGTCATGAAAAAGCCAAAGAAATATGTTCTGTAAAATGCTGAAATAATATCTGGAAAATATGTGAAACTAAAACCACCACACAATCTAAGTTAAATGCCCCTATTTATTTATATAAATGAGGGTGACCCTCAGTGTATAGAAGATGCCTCTTTTTTTGATGTGGTTTTCTTCTATGAAGGAACACTGTATGGCCTGGGTTCTACTTAATTAAAAGCCATCGAGGGCCTTCCCAGATGTTAAAAGGGCCTGAGCTGAACAGTGTGTTGACATCAGATGAATGGGCAAGGCCACCTGCTAGCTCCACTCTTGGCTTTGTGGATGATTTGCATTCCTGTGGCCTGTTGCTCGGCATGACCACTCTCAGCACTTCACAGCCCCATGGCCTGTTTAATATCATGGATGCCTTCCAGTCATGAAGGCCCTCTTCTATATTAACATCAGCACACAATAACAAGGGGCTAGTTCCATGATTTCTCTCCTTGCAGTATGATGTTTTTACTTAATTCAGGCCACATAAAAGAAAAGGAAATTCTGGATTAAGAGAAAATAAATTTCTTCTTGCCTAAAATCGTTAACAGATCGTTTGTTCTTTCATAAAGATAATGCTCCTCATTTTAATTGGTAAATAGATTGAGCTATACCAAAAATATAAATCTTGACATTATTAATATGCACAGACTGTTTCAATTTTGTTCTTCCAACATTTCTGTCAATAGAGTCAGTCACCCAAGTGTGTAAAGACTAGGCTGCAAAGGCTGAGATGATATTAGTCTATAAACCTAGAAATTTTATACTTGAAGAAGAGAAATTGTAGGCGGCAACAGAAGGGAAGGTAATGATTCATAGTACTGCAATCTAGAATATGCTAAGAACACAAAGAGAAGGATATTATTGAAGGAACTTGCCAAACAGTTGAGTTTAAAGTATTTTAAGAGCAGTAAAACTAATGGGGATGTATGTAGGTAGATTTGGTGCATTGCCCATGAGAAACTGAAGAAACAGCTTATACCAAGCACTAGCAGAAGTATTGACATTAGGCGTAAAATAGATCTTTGTTGTTTTTTTTCCAAATATAGTTGTCTTCATATTAAAATAGAAAATTTATATTTAATTCTGTGCCTGTATGTTGAAATAAAATATGTTTGATTAATTAAATAACAGAAGCAGTTTTCCATATATCTGTGTGGGTTTGAGGTACAATTGTTTAAATTGAACCAACATTATTTAAGATGTGGTAAGGAATTCACAAAGGAAAGGTATCAGTATTTTGGGGCCCTATAAAATGCTAATAGTTATCCAAACACAAACCAATAATCACAGATGGAGTATCCATAGGTAAGAGTAGGTGACATTTTCTTGCAGCATTTAAACCCAGTTGGACCTTGTGGCCTAAATAAGCATAGGTTGTGCTAATAGAAAAATGTTATAGTAAATATAATACTTCAAAACATGTTTGTTTATATTGTTTTAAACATAATCATTGCCATTTTTTCCAAAGATAACCCATTTTGAATGTTACCAGTAATGGGGTAATTAAAAAAAATTTTTAATATAAGAAAGGAAATAAATACTGCAGGCAACATCAATGTAATAGAAAACAAAAACAATAGTGTAAATCAGTAAAACCAAGAACTTCTTTGAGAATATCAAATATTTGAGAATATCATTAAAATTGTTAAACTTCCAGCCCGACTAATCAGAAGAGAGAGAGAGAGAACACAAATTACCAATCTCTGGAATGGAGAGGTGGCACACTAGAGATTCTACAGATATTGAAGGAACAATAAGGGTATATTATGAATGACTTTACACCAATGGATTTGTCAAATCAGATGAAATAGACAATTTTTCAGATGACACAAAATACAAATGTTGACTCAAGAAAAAAATGGATCACTTGAATAGTACTATGTCTTTTAAACATTTATTTTTTTTTAAGATTTTATTTATTTATTTGACAGGGAGAGCATGAGAGAGAGCACAAGCAGGGGGAGCAGCAGGAAGAGGGAGAGGGAGAAGCAGGCTCCCACTTGAGCAGAGAGCCTGACACAGGGCTCGATCCCAGGACCCTGGGATCATGACCTGAGCCAAAGGCAGATGCTTAGCTGACTGAGCCACCCAGGCATCCCCAGTACTGTATCTTTTAAAGATATTAATTTCCACAGGAATATTTCAAGCGAATGTGGCTTCAGAGGAGAATTCTACCAAACACTTAAGGACAAAATAATACCAATTATACACAGGCTTTTCAAGATCCCTAATTCATTCAATAAGGCCATCATTAGCCTATTATCAAAACAAAACAAAAATAGTTAAAGCAAGATCTGTAAACTGAAAACTATAAAATATTGTAGAGAGAAGTTTAAATTTAGCAATGGAAAGGTATACCTTGTTCATGGCTTAGAAGACTTGACATTGTTAAAATGCCAATTTTTCCCAAATTGATATATAGATTCAATGCAAGCCCTATCCAAATCTTTGCAGTCTTTGTAATAGAAATTGACAAGTTGATTATAAAATTCATATGGAAATATAAAGAAGTGAAAAAACAAAAACAACTTTGAAAAAGAACAAAGTTTGAGGGTTCACATTTTCTGATTAAAGCCTTATAAAGCTATAGTAATCATACATGTGATATTGGCATCAAGATAGGCAAATGGATCCATATATATACAGATAACTGATTTTGGGCAATCCACAGGAAATTCAGTGAAGAACTGATAATATTTTCAACAAATGAACAACTGTATACTCATATGTAAAAAAATTCATTGTGTAACAAATAAAAATCTAAAATAATATGACTCTATTAGACAAAAATCTTTGTGACCTTGAGTTTGGCAATTATTTCTTAAATATGACACCAAGAGTACGATCCGTAAAAGAAAAAGAAGATTGGTAAGTTGCACTTTATCAAAATTAAAAACTTTTGTCCTGGCAAAGGCACTGTTCCAAAGAATAAAAAAACTTGCTGTAAACTAAGAGAAAATATCTGATAAAGGACTCAGGCCCAGATATAGAAGATCAATAATAAGAAAACTAAAATCCAATAAGAAATGGGCAAAAGATCTGAAGTGATACTTTACCAAAGAGGACATATGGATGGCAACTAAGCATATGAAAAGATGGTCAACATCATTAACCATTAGGTAAATGTAAATTAAAACCATAATGAGTTACTACTACATCCCTGTTAGAATCAATAAAATTTGAAGTTTGACCATACCTTCTGCTGGCAATGATGAAGAGCTACTGAATCTCTCATATACTGCTGGTGGAAATATAAAATGGATATAAGTGCTTTGGAAAACAGTTTGACAATTTCTTTAAAAAGTTACACATATAAATATGCAAATACTCTATGATATAGTCATTCCACACTTAGGTATCTACCTAAGAATAAAGAAAGCATGCAAAGACTTATACATGGATGTTCATAGAAGCTTTACTGGTAATAGGCAAAAAATTAGAAGTAACTCAAACATCCATCAGCAGGGGCCTGGATAAACAAATTGTGGTATATCATATAATACTAATAAGTAATAAAAGGTAATAAAGTGCTGAATTATTCAAATGACAATAAGAATGAATCTCAAAATAATTATGCTGAATGAAAGAATCAAGACAGAAAAGAATACACAGTATATCACCAAATTTATATAAAATTCTACAACATTCAAACAAACCTAAACTAACATAAAACAGATCAGTGATTTCTTAGGTGTTGACAAAGTACAGTATCCTTTCTGATTAAAACTCTTCACAGTGTAGGGATAGAGGTAACATACCTCAATATCATAAAAGCCATATATAGAAAGCCCACAGCCAATATCATTCTCAATGGGGAAATACTGAGCTTTTCCCCCTAAGGTCCCGAAAATGACAGGTGAGAGTGGCCATCCCTCTCACCACTGGTGTTCAACATAGTGCTAGAAGTCCTAGCCTCAGCAGTCAGACAACAAAAATAAATAAGAGACATCTGAATCAGCAAAGAAGAAGTCAAATTCTCACTCTTTGCAGATGACATGATACTCTATGTGGAAAACCCAAGACTCCACCCAAAGATTGCTAGACCTCCTACAGGAATTCAGCAACGTGGCAGGATATAAAATCAATGCACAGAAGTCAGTTGCATTTCTATACACTAACAATGAGACAGAACAAAGAGAAATTAAGGAGTTGAGCCCATTTATAATTGCACCACAAACCCTTAGATACCTAGGAATAAACCTACCCAAAGAGGTAAAGGACCGGTACTCTGAAAACTACAGAACACTCATGAAAGAATTGAGGAAGACACCAAAGAAATGGAAAACTGTTCCATGCTCACAGATTGGAAGAACAAATATTGTTAAAATGTCTATGCTACCTAAAGCAATCTATACATTCAATGCAATGCCTATCAAAATACCATCAACATTTTTCACAGAGCTGGAACAAACAATTCTAAAATTTGTATGGAACCAAAAAAAAGCCAAAGGAATTTTGAAAAGAAAACCAAAACTGGAAGCATCACAATTTTGGACTTCAAGCTTTATTGCAAAGCTGTAATCATCAAGACAGAATGGTACTAGCACAAAAACAGACACATAGATTAATGGAACAGATTAGAGAACCCAGAAATGGATCCTCAACTCTATGGTCAACTAATCTTCGACAAAGCACAAAAGAATATCCAAAGGAAAAAAGTCTCTTCAGGGGTGCCTGGATGGCTCAGTCAGTTAAGCATCTGCTTTTAGCTCAGGTCACGATCTCCAGGTCCTGGGGTTGAGCCCTGCATCGGGCTCCCTGCTCAGTGGGGAGTCTGGTTCTCTCTCTCTCTCTCCCTCCTCATTGCTTGTTCTCTCTCTCTCTCTCAAATAAATAATTGCTGAGGCTAGGACTTCTAGCACTATGTTGAACACCAGTGGTGAGAGTGGCCATCCCTGTCATGTTCCTGACCTTAGGGGGAAAAGCTCTCAGTTTTTCCCTGTTGAGGGTGATATTTACTATGGGTTTTTCATATATGACTTTTATGATATTGAGGTATGTTCCCTCTATCCCTACACTGCAAAGAGTTTTTATCAAGAAAGGATGCTGTATTTTGTCAAATGCTTTTCTGCATTTATTGAGAGGATCATATGGCTCGTTTCTTTTATTTATGTTGTGTATCATATTGACTGATTTGCAGATGTTGAACCACTGTTGCAGCTCAGGAATAAATCCCACTTGGTCATGGTGAATAATCCTTCCAATTTACTGTTGGATCCTATTTGCTAGTATTTTGGTGAGAATTTTGGCTTCCATGTTCATCAAGGATATTGGTCTGTAATTCTCCTTTTTGGTGGGCTCTTTGGTTTTGGGATCAAGGTAATGCTGGCCTCATAGAATGAGTTTGGAAGTTTTCCTTCCATTTCTATTTTTTTGAAACAGCTTCAGAATAGGTATTAGTTCTTTAAATGTTTGGTAGAATTCTGCTGGGAGGACATCTGGCCTGGGACTCTTGTTTGTTTTTAGATTTTTGATTACTGCTTCAATTTCTTTGCAGGTTATGAGTCTGTTCAGGTTTTCTATTTTTCTGTAGCAGTTTTGGTAGTTTATATGTTTCTAGGAATGCATCCATTTCTTCCATAGTGCCTAATTTGTTGGCATATAGTTGCTCATAATATGTTCTTAAAATTGTTTGTATTTCTTCAGTGTTGGTTGTGATCTCTCTTCTTTCATTTATGATTTTATTTATTTTGGTCCTTTCTCTTCTCTTTATGATAAATCTGGCTAGGGGTTATCAATATTATTAATTCTTTCAGAGAACTAACTCCTACTTTCGTTAATCTGTTCTACTGTTTCGATTGCTGTATCACTGATTTCTACACTAATCTTTATTAGTTCTCTTCTCCTGCTGGATTTAGGCTTTATTTGCTGTTCTTTTTCCAGCTCCTTTAAGTGTAAGGTTAGGTTGTGTATTTGAGACTTTATTTGTTTCTTGAGAGAGACCTTTATTGCTATATATTTCCATTTTAGGATTGCCTTTGCTGCATCCCAAACATTATAACTGTCATGTTTTTATTTTCATTTGTTTCCATGTATTTTTTTAATTCTTTAATTTTCTGGTTGACCCATTCATTCTTTTAAAAAAAAAATGAAATCTTGCCATTTGCAATGACGTGGATGGAACTAGAGGTTATTATGCTAAGTGAAGTAAGTCAATCAGAGAAAGACATGTATCATATGATCTCACTGATATGAGGAATTCTTAATCCATTCATTCTTTAGTAGGATGCTCTTTAACCATGTGTCTGTGTCTCTTCCAAATTTTCTTTCGTGACTGAGTTAAATTTTAAAGCATCATGGTCTGAAAATATGCATGGTATAATCCCAATCTTTTAGTATGGGTTGAGAACTGATTTGTGATACAGTATGTGATCTATTCTGGAGAATGTTCCATGTGTACTTGAGAAGAAGGTGTATTCTGTTGCTTTAGGATGAAATGCTCTGAATATATCTGTGAAATCCATCTGGTCCAGTGTATCATTCAGAGCCCTTGTTTTCTTGTTGATCTTTTGCTTAGATGATCTGTCCATTTCAATGAGGGGGGTGTTAAAGTCCCCTACTATTATTGTATTATTATCAAAGTGTTTCTTTAATGTTATTATTAATTCATTTATATGATTGGATGCTCCCAAGTTAGGGGCATAAATATTTACAATTGTTAGATTTTTTTTTATTGGGTAGACACTTTTATTATGATAAAGTGTCCTTCATCTCTTATTCTAATCTTTGGTTTAAAATCTAGTTTGTCTGATACCCCAGCTTTCCTTTGATGTCCATTAGCATGATAGATGGTTCTCCACCCCCTCACTTTCAATTGGGGGTGCCTTTGGGTCTAAAATGAGTCTCTTGTAGACAGTATATCAATGGGTTTTGTTATTTTATTCCATCTAATACCCTGTGTCTTTTGATTGGAGCCTTTAATCCATTTACATTCAGAGTAATTATTGAAAGATATGAATGTAGTGCCATTTTATTACCTGTAAAGTCACTGTTTCTGTATATTGTCTCTGTTCCTTTCTGGTCTTTGCTTCTTTTGGGCTCTTTCTTCATTCAAAGGATCCCCTTTAATATTTCTTGCAGGGTTGGTTTAGTGTTCATGAATTCCTGTAGTTTTTATATGTTCTGGAAACTATTTCTCCTTCTATTCTAAATGATAGCCTTGATGGATAAAGTATTCTTGGTTGCATATTTTTCTCATTTAGCACCTTGAATATATCATGCCAGTCTTTTCAGGCCTGCCAGGTCTCTGTGGACAGGTCTGCTGCCAGCCTTATGTTTCTACCAGAAAGAAAACAGAATAAGAAAAAATCAAACAAGAAGTAAAACAGAACAAAACAATAAACTAGATCCTGGGTGTATTTTAGTCTATTTGCTAAAAGGATCTAGATCCCAAAATAAGAAAGAAAGAAAAACATACACACACACACACACACACACACACACACAGAAATAAAATACAATGAAAGGAAATAAAAACTTATATATATACATATATATGTGTGTGTGTATATACAGAATGTATATAAAAATAAAAAAATTAAAAAAAGAATGATAAAATGAGAAAATAACTAAAAAAAACCCTGAAAGACTAAAGAATTAAAACAAAAACAAAAACATAAATGCTATATACCGTTTTTCCCAAGAGCTGAAGTTTTGCAGTTCTCTGTGATCAGTAGAGTATTAGCTGGATGTTCCTGCTGGTCTTCTGGGGGAGGGACATGTTGCACTGATTCTCAGGTGTCCTTCTCTGGGCAGAATTACACCTCCCTTGCCGGGAGGCCCAGCTCAGTGTAAGCGGCTCCGGATTGCACTATGTGGCACTGTTTTGCTCACTAAAGGCTTTTAGCACTGATGGGGAGAATGAAAATGGCAGCGTCCCGCTCTCTAGCTGAAAGTTGGCAACCCCCACTCTTCAGTGAGCCCTCACAAAAAAGCAGTCAATCACTCTTGTCTCCCTGGTTTCCATCCAAACTCTGTGCTTGCCTAGCCTGTACCTGAGCCCTTTTATATCAGGCACATGATCTATTTTCCGGTCTCCAAACTTTAGACTCCTGGGGGAGAGAGGGGTGTCTGGCTGGACTTCTGCTTCTTGCCTGGCCCCTGCCTGGAGAGTGGTTGCATAACAGTGTAGCAGTTTGGGGTTTATGGCAACACCAAGCAGAAAGCCAGCGCCGAGACTCACCGTTTTCAGCCGGCTTCTCCGCTCCGATGCCTGGGAACTCTGAAACCCTCAGGCACCCCCGGTCTTTTTGTGACCTGGGGATCCTGAGACCACGCTGTCCCACCTGGGATTCCACCCCACTTTGCCACCTGAGCACCTTTAAACCAGGGACATCCCCACTGTAGCCGACTTCTAAAAGTTATGATATTCTGCTCTGCTGCTTAGTACTTCCGGTAGCTTGGGTAGCCTCCTTAAGCAAGCTCCCTCCCTTCTGCAGTTTATCTTCTGATATATCACCACGGATTCACATCTTCGCACCTCTTACCTTGGAAAAAGTGATTGCTTTTCTCTTGGTAGAATTGCAGCAATTCTTTTCTCAGATCTCTGATTGATTTCACAGGTGTTTAGAATGATTTGATATCTAGGTGAATTCCAGGGACTGGATGAAATTAGGGTCCTCTACTCCTCTACCATCTTAACTCCTCCCTAACCCATTGTTGATACTAGTTGAAACTCAGTGTTAATGAAGATAATTAAATTATATCATTCTCCTTATTTTTGTACGTGGTTGAAATTTCCCAAAACAAAAATGTAAAAGAATTAAAAATGTCCTGTTATAATATTTTGCCATGAATTTTTAAAATTCAAAAATGTAAACAATAAATATATTGGCTCACAAAAAATTCTTGTTATATTTTTTTTACAGAGGCATCTCCAGAAGGTGCAACTTGACAGGTTGTTTGTTAAGTAAGGAGTAAGAAAAAAATACCAACCAAAGGCTGTGGCAAAATTAATTTTTAAAAGACTTCAAAACTGACATAAAAGTAGTTGAAGTAACGTAAAATTCAATAGGAAAACAAACTTTATTAATTAAATTACCTCATAGCAATGTTTTTACTTAAAAGAAAATGAAATTCTTAACGGCATGAAATCTACATTTTTATGATCAAAATAATTTAATAGTGAACTTCATTAATTCCTTCATCTTCATGGCTGCTTGAATAATTATTGATCCTAAGGATGAGAGAAAATTAAAACAAAATTAATAATTAAATTCAAATAATAGTTATAGGTGATAGGTTTCCTTCAGTGTTTAGAGGACATAAGACATTATCTTGGTAGGGGCATTAAAGGAATTGGAGTTCAAAATGAAGAAGGCAGAGTATAACTTTGCTGATGTTTGCTGTTTCTGTTATTTAAAGACTCCACTAGAATGAGACAGCAGTTTGACATGTTGGCTGACAGCTGTGCAATAAGACAGACCTGGGTTTGTATTCTGAGTACATTTGATACTGGTGCTATGACCTTGGACATGTTACTTAACCTTACTGACCCATAGTTTTCTCCTCTGTAAAATGGGGATAACAGATCTGCTTTACCAAATTGTGGCAACTAAATAAGAAAACAGGGTGTTTAGGGGTAATGTTAAAGCTGCAAAATTGTGCTGGACAAAATGAGGCTAAAAAAGTAAAGTAGAAATGTGAGCATTGATCCAGGAACTGGTAAACTTGAATAATAAGTTTTTGTTTTGTTCTTGTTAATTTTTTATTTAAAATTATTTTGGGGACAATTATGTTTACTCTGAGCTGCTTGTAGTCATGAATTTTGTTTTAAAAATATGAATTTCCCAAGATAGAAAATTAGCTACATAAATTATAATAAATGCAGTGGGATAATTTGGAGCTTCTTTAAACCTCAGTTATTTCATCTGAAAAATGGAGATAATACCTACTCCTTGAAGTTATTGTGAGGATTATATGTTTATATAAGTAATATACTTAGCACTATATATTTAGCAATATATAAAGCAGCCCTCCATTTTGTAAGTTCACATGTGTATGCATAGAAATGTATTTGGAAGTATATAATATAAGTAGGTGTAGATTATGATTGACTTTTTATGAACAGCTTTATAACTTATTATTTTTCTTGTATTTGCCAATTTTCTTGAAATGGAACCATGATATCTTATTTTATTTATTTTATATTTTTGCAACTGCAATGATAAGAGTAATTGAATGGAATCAATAAACCAAATAATAAAAAAGATTAGAGAAAAGGGTCTGTTTAGAAGGATTGTCTTACACAACACTTCCCTCCATCTTCCACAATTTTTTTCAACCTACTGTACATGCTTTGATAATATGTTAATATTATTTATATTTATAAATTCTTGTTTTACTTTATTACTATTAATGAGTTTTAATTTATTATTATTTTTATTTATTATTATTGATTTATAAACTAACAGTGTGACTAATATAAATAAGGAAAGCAATATTTGAATAAAAATGAATCTGAAAAAATCAAGCAAGTATAAAATCCACAAAAAAATCTGAATTAAAAAGATAACAGATTATAAAACTCCTCAGTGATGGTTCAAAGTAACTAGGTTATGAGAAAAAAAGTGACTTAAGATTTGTTTCTTACCAAATAATCATTTTGACAAAAACCTCATCTTATTTAACTAGTTTCTTCTAAACTTTCAACTTAATTGTAGGTCCATATTTTGTACTTGGAGAACTAAAGAGATTTGTATCACAGAGCAAATTAGAACGTGTGCTTAGTTTCAAATCTTGAATGTTGTGTTCATATCAATGCTGTTTTCTAAAGCAGTAGAAAGCACTTAAGGTTTTATTGGGCAAGAGGGTAACATCAGAAATGTGATATTTAAGCAAAAGCACTGTTGGCAACGTGGTCAGTGGGCTAGAAGGGGCAGAGTTAATTGAGCTGAAAACCAATATTGATGAACAAAGACTCATTTTGCGGTTTGCTTGATGTGTGAGGCTTAGTCTCAGATTTGGTTTAAGGTGACGGGACGTTTCTCCAGGAAAAGCTGTTTTCATACCAGAGGGCTTTTCCAGAGGTGCTCCCAGGGTTCCTAGCATCATTACAAGTGGGCCAAGTTTGAGGAAAGGGGTTCTCTTTCCCACCGAATTGTTTCACGTATTTGGCTATTGGCTATAGAGAGGGTTAAGAGGTTTCACTTGCCAACTAGTTACTGCTAGAACTCATTTGAAAATTTGGCACGTCTCTAGACCTGCCCTGTGCCGGGAGAAAGCTTTCAGTTCCATGATTTCATCAGTTTTGTTTGAAGAGTCCATTTTGAAACAGCCTTTCATTCTGCTTAATGTCTATCTTGGAGGTACTGCAGGGACGCAGCTTGTTACAGGGTAGTTTCATTTTAACATAAGTCATCATAAGTCATTTTTTTAAAAGATTTTATTTATTTATTTGACAGAGAGAGAGAGAGAGCGCGCGCACAAGTAGGGGGAGTGGCAGGCAGAGGCAGAGAAAGAAGCAGACTCCACTGAGCAGGGAGCCCCACATGGGGCTTGATCCCAGGACCCTGGGATCATGACCTGAGCCAAAGGCAGATGCTCACCCAAGTGAGCTACCCAGGTGCCCCTGGTATAAGTCATTTTGATAGTATCTGCTTATATTAGGGATCTTACTCTTTGAGAATGTAAGTCCTCATTAGAAGTTTAATAAGGAAAATATTTAACCTCTTCATTATAACCTATTGGGAGAAAGGAAGAAAGGTGCTAGTAAAATTTCAGTACAGCTAACATGGATCACCTGAAGCAGTACCACTCAGCGTGGTCCCTCGATCAGCAGTGTAGGCACTTTCTGGAAGCCCAGGCATCCTGCATCCGAACCTGCATATTAACATGATGCCCACGTGATCATGTGCCCATGAGAGTCTGATCAGCACCGCTCTAGAGAACACATGGGCACCTGAGTCCAGGGGGTAAGATTCATGGCCATGCACTGAGCATCTTGGTATTAATCGGAGAAACTACACGCAGTTTATTGGTGGGAAATACCAATAAATATTGAATAATGTTTCTGTGCTGGGGAATCTGTCTGCACTCTTCCTTTTCTCCTTTCTCCTCATTCCTGTTTGTTTTTTAACTGGTTAATAAAGACAATTCTGTTAAAACCTTGTTTTTTTCTTAGGCTATGTCTAATAACAGTAACAAATTGGAATGTCAGTAAGATTATTGTTTTTCTAAATGATATAAAATTAGTTTTTTCCTTTTTAAGCAAAACCACTGAATTAATGAAATAGCATAGTATATAAACGCAACCTTTTCTTTTTTAATGGCTTCTCTTCTTCCTCATTCAATAGCACTAGATATATCAGATTTCATAGGCACTGTACCTGACAACCAAGGTGCCATTTTACTATTACATCCCTTCCAGTCATTGCACATAGGTTGACTCCTTAAGACCATAAATCAGATTTATTAGAAATTTATTTTTTATTTATTCTCCCTATTTCTTTTTATTCCATTTCCTGGTTATTTTGGTTGTAGAATAATAGGCACTGAGACTCTAAAGATTGTGCTATCGACTTTTTCTTGTCCCTAGTAAATTCAAAGTCTTTGCAGATATATCTCCATTTTTTTATTATATTTATTTATTTGAGAGAGAGAGAATGAGAGAGAGAGCATGAGAGGGGGGAGGGTCAGAGGGAGAAGCCGACTCCCTACTGAGGAGGGAGCCCAATGCGGGACTCGATCCCAGGACTCCAGGATCATGACCTAAGCTGAAGGCTGTCGCTTAACCAACTGAGCCACGCAGGCACCCTATATCTCCATTTTTAAAAAAGATTTATTTGTTTGAGAGAGCAAAAGAGAGAGCGAGAGCACATGCAAGTGGGTGGAAGGGCAGAGGGAGAGAATCTTCAAGCAGTCTCCCCGCTGAGCACAGAGCCTGATGCAGGACTCCATCTCACCACCCTGTGATCATGACCTGAGCCTAAATCAAGAGTCTGACACTTAACCGACTGAGCCACCCAGGTGACTCCCTATGTCTCCATTTTTAATTCAAATAAGGAGTAATGATAAAGAATTTGGAAGAGAAAAGATAGCAAAGATAGACTTGGAATAATCTTTTATTATTTTGGACATGTCCCAGGTGTTTAAATCCCTACTTAATATTACTCCTGCCATAGCTCTGGTTTCTCAAAACACGAGCCATCCGTGAGCCTGACCTGGAGTGGATAATAATTCTCACATGGTAGCTTTCTGGCTATTAACATACCCTGTAGGTGTATTCAGCATGGTATCATGGGACAAGTCTGAAGGCCAGGGTATGTCCGTGAATCTAGTTCATATGAGGACACAGTCTTACTTAATGCCTAGGGGTGGCATCATCAACATCAATAGAACCATCATGGTCAGATGCTAACATTAAGTTTTTACACATGACAGATGGCATGAGTCAGCCAAAATGCATAAAATATGACGCCGTAAAAACAGTCACCTCACTGAATAAGTGTGAAAATGAAATGAGATAAATGTGAATGGTCTTTCAAAAGAGAACATACGCCACTGTGATATTATCATTTGAAGGTTGTTTTACCTCACACTCTCAATGGACCGTAAGATTGAGCTGTAAATAGATGATTAAGCTATCTTATCTCTATGTGATCATTTGATAGCAGATATAATCTAAAGTAGGAATTATAGCATCCTGTAACACATTTAAGGCATATTTTAATCAAAGAATTACTGTAGCAGAATCCCCAACCAGAGAAATTGCAAAAACTCCTTTGACTCTAAAATAGGAGCCCATATGTATAAAGCAACTTTTAGTATTATAAGAAAAACAGTCTTGGGTGTTAGAAGTGTGAATTTTAATGGAATAAATTTTCCTCACGATATATCTCAGGCTGTAAAGAGTATTATGTAGGACGTATTTTGTAAAGTCATATCCTTTCATTTTCCTATTATCTGGGCTTGATAAATCCTAGAAAATAACAATTACATGACATTTGCTAACACTCAGATTATATCCACCATAATACCACCTCTCTCCACCATTGTAACTATGTGCTAACTGCCATTGCCTCCAAGTATATGAAGGAATAAATATAGGCCCCAAATGCCAAGCAAATGCAAAATCAGGCAAAGCATTTTCCCCTGCATATGGGAACCATCTCTTATGAACTTAACTTCCACCGAGATAGGCAGTTTGAATTGCTTCTATAGTTCCCTTGTTAAGAAACTATTTTTATTCTGAAAACCAAGCCTTCACTTTTGGTTCTTGTATGAAAACCATGGACAACTAAAACATTTGCAAACTGGAGAATTTTAGTACACAGTGTTTGTTCCAAGCGTTTTTTGAAAGAAGGTCTATGGGGATTTTTACTACTTTGGTTATTTCAAGCGCTGTAAAGATTAGTCTCAAAGTCGTTCCCATGCTGTCCCTGCACTGACATGATTACGTTTAGGCAAATGTGGACTAGTGAGGGAAATGGGCCTTGGAGAAGGGGTGAGGAAAAGGGAGGACGTTAGGCTACCCTGTTGCTATCAGCACTTCCTCAGTGCTAGGCTATTTAATGAACTTAGCCTCCACAGATTTTTAGCAGTGTTGAAATTTTGGAAGGCATATGTTTGGAGACTCACACTGTTTTGCTATGCTGTTTCTTATAAAAGGGTAGGAAGAAGAGAATTGAAGGAATATCTGCTCTACCTCTATTGCTAGTACTTTATAGTAGTTGAGATGTAGCACCTTGTTTTTTGTTTATCTTTGCCTATTTTTATTCCTGTTTATCTTTGCCTGTTGTACATTAACTGAGCATAAGAATATCTGTTTCTGTGATGTGCAGAATTGTACTTTGATGGTCATTAAAAGTTTGGAAATGAGTGGTGTTTGGTATTAACCAGCTGTGGACTTGAGTGATGAAATTCTGAAAATATGTAGTGTGCCTTCTCAAAACGCATATGCCTTAAATATGGAGAAGTAATCAAACACAGAAGACCAACCTTTAGGCAAAATTGGCTGAAGGGGGCATAAGCATCCAGTCCTTGATTCCAAGGATTGCAGTTCAGGAGTTGGAGACTTTGATATGTAAATGGGAATGATCCTATTACTAACAATTCTAAAATGACCAATAAAATAAAAACATTTTATTTTATATTCAGATACAATAAAAATTAGGACATACACACATACACAAGAATGACATAAGTTATATCAATTAGTCTTAAGAATTTCAAAAAGAGTGATGCACGACAGAAGAAAGAGCCAGTGACCATTGCTATTACGTTTCCTGCCTAAATTCATTTACTACTTATTATTTCGTATCATTGCTCTTTCAAAGGCCTTAAGAGCCTAGGATTCCAAGATAAGAAAGCTAGTCATTACAACCCTTAGAAAAGAAGTGATCGTTGATATTTCAGTCAATTCGAGCATCGCCACTGACACCTGAGAAGATTCATAATTTATTCAAAGAATAGAAAACATTTCATCGTTACAGGCAGTGTTAGGATACTCAGAAAGGATAAGAATAGGTCAGATAAAAGTGTATGTGTTTTCCTAGCATTTTTTTTCTGCCTGTTTACAAGCCTAAGACTTATGCTTGAAACTCCCTTTAAATAGTATTCGGTATATCTTGTACTAATTCCAGTGATTAAGTTCTACCTTATGCCTATGTTTATATGGAACTTTTGATTTTAATACTTTGATCAAAAATACTTATTTGGTGTATTATCAGATGATGTAACAAAAAATACTTGTTAGGCACAATTAGATATTTTTGTTTCCTTCCTGCAGAGTGTATTGGCGTGATTGGATTTTTGGCTTTTATGAAATTGTTTTAACAATACTGTCACACACTAACCCATGGATTTCTTCTTCTTTTTTTTTCTCCATTTCCCAAAAAAGGGGGTCATTATGTCAACTCAGCAGATGTCAAATCTAAATTTCTCTTGCCACAATTGAAGCCTGTCTCCTCTTCCACTTGAATGACTAGAAAAAAGAACAGCTGCTGGATGTCACCCCCTTACAATGATAAGTCCCTCCTTAACTTTCTCATTTTCAGTTCGTTTTAAAACCCCAAGCTCTGAATTTTTCCTCATAGGTCCTATTATCCTTGCTAAAACGGTTGGATGCAACCCTATAGTCACATTACCGCTGCCCCACGTGTGGAGCTCCAGGTTGGGAAGAGGAGTCTCAGAAAGACCATACTCTATTGCAGTTATGGTTGCCTAGCTCATCTGTACAACATTTCAGTTAATTATGATAATAACATGAAGTAAAAGTAACTTTATAGATGCTGTGTGATCCTTTCATTCTTTTTCATGATTCAGTAATTTTGTGTTGCATATTGTTAAAATAGTTCTTCTTTCCTAAATTAACTTAAATATTTTTCAAAGCATTCATGCTATTTTAGATGAGGTAATCTCTTTTGTAAGTAGAAGTCAGAATTAGTCATTGAACTATCTTGATTTTCCTTTATATAACATGACAACATTCTTTATTGATTCATTAAATTCATGGTAGGAGTCAGGATATATATAAAACATGGGCTTTCGAGAGTAGTTTGATAATGGTGGCATGTAGCCACAGCATTTTCATCTACAGACATTATGAAATGCTAGTAACTTCTGAAACAAGCTCTTTTTTTCTCCTTACTCTCAAACTTCAGGATTTCACTCTTATTCTATCTGTATTTACAGATGTAATAGATAGATATAGATAGATATAGTACAGTCATTAAGAGGATGGATTTTGACTTTTACTTTTGGCATTTATTCTCTCTCTGATACATGTGAAAGTTCTGAATACTTCTAAACTTCAGTTTCTTCATCTATAAAATGGCCAAGTCAAAACTGACCACCTCTCTCTCTCTCTCTCTCTATATATATATATATATGTGTGTGTGTGTGTATATATATATATGTGTGTATATATATATATGTGTGTATATATATATATATATATATATAAAGAATAGAATATTACTCAGCCATTAAAAAGAATGAAATCTTGCATTTGCAATGATGTGAATGGAGCTGGAGTGTATTATGTTAAGTGAAACAAGTCAGAGAAAGACAAATACCATATGCGCTCACTCATACATGGCATTTAAGAAACAAAACAGATGAACATAGGGGAAAGGAACAAAATAAAAGAGAGAGAGGCAAACTATGAGAGATTCATAACTATAGAGAACAAGCTGAGGGATGCTGGAAGAGAGGTGGGTGGGGGGAATGGGGTAACAGGGTGATGGGTATTAAGGAGGGCACTTGTGATGAGAACTGGGTGTTATATGTAAGTGATGAATCACTATGTTCTACTTCTAAAACCAATATTACACTATATGTTAGCCAACTGGAATTTAAATAAAAATTGAAACCGAAAAACCAAATAAAACAAAAACCTTGACCATATCATCAGAGGGTGATTGTGAGAATCAAACAAGATGATACATTTGAAATACTTTGTAAAGTTGGTGACCCACAAGGAGCTTACAGTAGATATGATTACTAGCACTATTATTTTTATTATTTTCATCATCTCTTAAGTGGTATCCCCATCAATATAGAGTTGTTTGGTACATATTACTCATCTCCAATTTGTAGCATATAATTAACCTTAGGACTATTTTAAAATCACTGTTTTCCAATCCTATCTTGTTGTTATTGTTTATTGGCTTGTTTTAAGTCTCTTATTGGTTGTTTACTATCTTCCCACAAGCAATTTATATGCACTTATGAAGATTAGAAACATTGTTTCTGGCTTGAGTGAACATTTTTGTGTCACACTGCATCATTTATTTTTATGTGGGTCATTTTTGGCTTTGTTTCCTTCTTTTTCATTTCCCCCTTTAAGTTTTATAATTGTGGAACATAGGGAGAGGATAATCACCATATAAGACATGGAATAAAGGCTCAATGAAGCTCCCAGGCAGAAGCTGGCAGGATGCACAGAGCTCTCCACGAAATGTCTACTTTGCTTCCAAACACTGCACTGGGGTTGCATACAGCTGGATTCCCCACTAAGAGAGAGACCCAGTTTCCTGCCTCCTTTGTTATCTATATTAGAGCTGGGAGGAGGCAGATCCTCACCCAACCAAATTGGAACATTTTAACTTTTAAATTGACTTTAAGGTCTTTCTGGCATGAGAATCACTTTATATTTGGACAGTGACTTCCTAAAGGAAGTTTGCATATTAGCATTTATATCAGCTGGGGACCTTGAAGCCTATCCTGCTAAGCCACCTTTTTTCTAGATCTCCCGAGGAAGAGCTGGTAGGGTCACCTAATGGATAAACCTAGTTGTCAAAAATGATTGTCATTTGGGAAAATTGGAAATGTTAGTCCTGCAGAAATTTTTTGAATTCCAGTGTTAGTGTGTCTGAAAGTGTTCCAGGCTAATGTGTTATATGCATTTGTGATCAAATAGTTCTTAGAGCTAACTCAATTATTTTACTTTTAATATCAAAAATACTAATTATTAACACAAAATGGAAAATTGGTATAGGTTCCTCTAAAGAGGTTTTACAGACTGTTACAGTACTATACAGTTACATGTAATAGCAGTTTTAGTGAGGTTGTCACATGTTTCGATAGTACTCCTTATATTCAAGGCTGATGTTCATTCAATAAGAAGACACTTAGGTAATTGCAAAGTGTCTATATCCCAACTTGGCTTTGTTTTTTTTTTTTTTTTTTTTAATTACAAAGCCTTGAACTCTGAATGGAATGAAACAGGGTTCTTCACGAGGAGCAGTGTATTTGAGCCCTTTGGCAATAAAATGCAAAATGTGTTCAAGGAAAGAAAGTTGTTCAATTTGGTTAAATAGGCTTCTGAAGGAGGGTAATAGTGTAGGTCAGCAAGGTAGATTAAGTATAAATGATGGGGAATCTGGAATGCCAAGACAAGGCACTAAAGTTTATTCTTTAGGGTAAGAATTTGAGCATAAGGGGCACCTGGGTTGCTCAGTTGGTAAGCATCTGCCTTAGGCTCAGGTCATGATCTCAGGGTCCTGGGATGGAGCCCAGTTAGGGCTCTCTGCTCAGTGGGGAGTCTGCTTCTCCCTCACACTCTCCCTCTGTGCTCTCTCTCTGTCAAATAAATAAATAAAATCTTTAAAAAAGAGAATTTGAGCATAATAAATAAGTTTTATTTTATAAAGCAAATATGTAAAATTAATTTATGTTTATTGCAAGAAAACATGGAAGACAAAGAAAAGTATGCAAACTAAATTTTAAGGTATCAGAAAATTTAAAAAGTAGTATGTTAGTTTATTTCTCTTTACTCTTTTCTATAAGCATATTTTTAAACATGAGTGGGATTATTTAGATTTTTTTAAAATTTAAGATTAATTACTGATATTTGAAAAGGTAATGCATTCTTAAGGTTTGAAATTCAAAAAGTACACTGAAAATCTCCCTCTCCACTCAATCCCCTGGCACACAGTTCTGTCCCCCGTCGTAATCAGTATTATCACTATTTGCACCCTCCTGGGCTAATCAAGAGCATATGCACACACAAGCACACATCCGCACAAAATTCACGTATTTCATTTTCTTCTGCACCATATCTTTTTCAACTAACAATGTATCTTAGAGATCATTCCATATCCTATATAGAAAGCTTTCTCATTTATGTAGCATCCATGTGGAATTTTATTATGTGAATGTTTTGTAAGTATACACACACACACACACACACACACACACACACACACCCCCTGTTGATGGACTATATTGGCCAGAAGAAGCTAGTTACTGCTGCAGTTTTTACTGTAGCAACAATCTGAGGTCTCAGTTGTTTATGTAACAAAGGTTTAGTTTTCACTCAGGCTCTGTGTCCATTGTTTGCTCTCCGGGTACCTGACTCCATATAGTTCTTCCTCAAAGGCTTGAGATGAAAGCCTCCCCCATTTAAATATGAATAAGTGGAAAATCTCTAGGTCAAGTTCTTAGATATCTTTGATGGTTTTCTGTCTACTAGTTTTATCTATTACTGAGAGAGGAGAGTTGAAGTTTTTAACTTTCAACTAGAGATTAAAGTCTCCAATTCTCCTTTCAGTTCTGTCAATTTTTGCTTTATGCCAAAGCTCTTTTGTTATGTGTTGGTATTGGTTTTCTATTGCTGCACAACAAAGTACCACAAACTTAGTAGCTTAAATCAATCTTCATTTGTTACCTTGCAGTTTATAGGTCAGGAGTCTAGAAGGACCCTCCTTGGTTCAGAAGAGAAGGGAAACAATTGTAATTCACCACAGGTTTGGTGATTTTTTGAATTTTCATGCATTTCCTCTACCCACGTGTTGCTATCTGCTTTTCAGAATCCTCAAAGTATGGCACATTCAGTCTGTCCATATTTTCTAGTTTGGGGCCAGTGAAAAAGAGAGTGGTCTGTGTTTACTCCCACTTTACCCAGACCCAGAACTCCCAATTTGGAGTTCTTAAATGTAAGCAATAGAAGCTGACTCTGGCTGATAAAGAAGAAAAACAGTTTTTGTTTTTGTTCTTAAAAATTACTGGATAGGAATGTCTGGGTGGCTTAGTCGGCTGGGCACCTGCCTTCGGCTCAGGTCATGATCCCGGGGTCCTAGGATCAAGGTCCCACGTTGGGCTCCTTGCTTGGGGGGGAGCCTGCTTCTCCCTCTGCCTGCTGCTACCCCTGCTTGTGCTTGCTCTCTGACAAATAAATAAAATCTTTAAAAAAATTACTGGATAAATTACAGAATTGTTGAGAATGTTGAATCAGGATGGAGGCCATGCTTCAGGAAAAATGTTGCTAATCCTGTCCTAGAACCTGCTCGACCAGGGACCAGCTGCCATAACCACCAGAGTTAGCACTTACCCAGGAACTCAAATTTTCCATAACTGCTACTGCTGTCAGGAGGGAGTCCATCTCCAAACCTGAGCTCAAACCATCCGGTATTCATTGTAGCACCAAATGCTTTCTTGCGTGTTACTTGTGTCCAAAGCTGTCTTATGCAATCTAATTTATGCAAATCAAGCCACGTGCCTGTATTTTTAACACTAAAAGGCCATAGAAGTGAGTTGTATGGGTTGTACCTCATTGAGGGAAAACCCCCAAGAATAGCTAGGATATTCAAAGACCATCTTCTCTACATTCAGGCTTCCTATCCATAACATGAAGGTGATAATTTGGGTTCCAAGCTCATGGAATTACTGAGAGGATTGTATAAGGTAAAGGTAAAACCTGGTACATAGTAAACATTCAGTAAATTTTAGTTATGCTTAGTATTATTGATGTTCTTTCTTTACTATAGTAATAAAATTTATTCACACTATCTTTGAGACACTCAAAAATATCTTCAATGTTGACTAAAGTGAAACCTATCTGTTTACAGCTAGGGAATATTTTCTTATTCACGATGCACTCTGGTAAGTGATTAGGAAACTTAAAGGCTTCTCAATGCTAAACATGCCCACCTTCTTGTATGTGGTGGTCTTAGCAGGTGACTAGAAACAGCAATATGTCTACTAGAAGCCCGCTGATGTGTATCTTCAAACACAAGTCACAATGCTCTTCAAAGTTAAGAAGACAGGGCAGAGGTCAATGGAAATCCCCCTCATGATTTTTATAACCTAGTCTGTGTAAGCACATGATATACAGAAGTCCAAACCTTTGAAAAGAATTGTGAATGTTTCTTGGTTTCTGTGTATGATGTTGTAAAAGACACCCAATTGCAATGTCTTTTGGTACTCTCCTCCATGTCTGTTTCAGGGGTGGGTGTTCCATGTAGTTTTGGCAGATGATGTTTCCAAAAATTTTGAAATGTTTAACTGGTGCAGCTTTTTCAATTGGCTGCTACCCATGCAGTAGGATTTGTTTCCTTTTGGTATAAATCAAACATTTAAGATGATAGCTCAGAGAAAATAATTTGCATTTTATTGCTTTGGAAAGAATATCTGTGTCCTTCATGCTCCGTTAGTTAGAAAATATTAAAGTAAAATGAATGAGTCCTGTTATGCATCTATGATCATTTGTGGCCTGGTCTGCCACAAGAAAAAAATAAAAACTTGAATCTTTACAAGGCCTTAACATGTAATATTAGATGTAATAACATGTAGGTTTTTTCCCCCTCTTTCTTTCACATGGCAAGGAGTGAGAAAAGAGAATGTAGCTGCTTTTGCTTAAGGCCTTAGAAAAAGTGCCTGCCCTGAGTAACTCAGGCACTTCCCAAAGTACAATAACTGATTTCTGATACTTTGAGTGGATAAAAATGTGGTTTTCCATGAAGAGGGTTAACTTATTACGGAGTACCCTGTGGGTTAATTCTTGAAAGGGGATCCTATGTCTGGCATATTGTACGTTTTCAGTTAATGCTGTTTTTAGGCCCTATTTGTAAAAAGTTATTTGCATGGCTAGGTCATGTTGGTTCCATTACTTTTTAGCATACAATTGGGACTGCAGAGTCTATGCTTGATTCAGAACCAAAACAGAGGGTTTATAAAAGTGCATTCCTGTAGGGGGAAACTTCTGAGCTGAAAAGTTATGAGCATAGGGACTTTTTCCCTCTGCCTCTTTATGATACTTTATTCTCAGAAGCTTATGTTCTAGTCAAGGGAGCAGTAGTTTCTTGTATGGTTATTGTGAAGCAAACTGAGGCCTGTCCTGTAAGTTTTAATTGTATAACTAATAATTTACCAATTTGTCCAACTTTATAATAGGTATATTGTATTATTTTGTCTTCATAATAAAATAGACTTACAGCCAAGAAAAGAAACATTTCAATGAAATGCATCTATTTACCTTGAGAAATTTTAGAATAGGCTACAATGAGGATTTTTTTAACAGCAATTTAAATAATTTCCTCATGTAACTAGTTCATTTAACATGAAGATCTTTTGCACCGCAGCCGAGATTTGAGACAGATGATTTTCAATAGTGTTTTAATTCCAGTTAAAAGCCCAAGAGGATTTCTCAACCAGAATAAAAGGAAGGGTTTTGAGCTGGCCTTGGATGAGGAAGCAACATCCACAGCTGTGAAGTTGTGTGGGGGAAAGATGTAGATAATGTGCTAGAGAAATTATTAAGAGAGGGGGCACCGCTTGTTTTAACATTGGAAACTCCTCCTAAATCTTATATTCCCCAGTCAACTCTAATCTAAATTTTCCCTTTCCAAAATAGAAAGGAACAATCTAATTAAGAAAATGTGAGTAGTTAAAAATTATCTTATGGCTACTCTGATGAATGAAAACTTATAAATGACTCAAAAGGGGTGTGTATTCTTACTTCACAGCCACACTTTTATTTGTAATAAATCCAATTACCTAACTTGATTATATACCATATTCTTCAGATTCTACTTAAAAAAAAATACTTGTCTGCATTCAACTATCAAACCAAAAACATCAAAAAGATTGCCTGTGAAGGCAAAATTAACATTTTCCTGCGTGATTGAGATACATGTCTATCCCCTTAACATAAACATTTAAAAATATGTAGCAGGCAGCTTCTCAGGAGCCCCCAGTGATTTCCATTTCTTTGTATTCACACTCTTATATACCACCCCCCAACCCCTTGAGTATGATCTGACTCTATTAACTCACTTCTAGAGAATTGCGTATGGTAGAAGGGGTAGATATCACTTCCTAGTTTATCATATAAAAAGACCATGGCTTTTTCCTGCTCTTTCTCTCTCTCACTCTTGTTTTACCTCTGATCACTTAGTCAGTGAGGTGTTGCCGTGTGTGTGGAGAGGCCCATATAGCAAAAGACCGAGGGCTGCCAAAAACTATGTGAGGGAGCTTAGAAGTGGATCCTTTCACCCTAATGAAATTGTGGGATGACTTCAGGCTGGCTACGGTTTGAACACATCTCATAAAAAGCCTTGAGCCAGAGGTACTTAGCTAAGCCTCATCTAGATTCCTGACCCACAGAAATTATTAAATAAATGGTTATTGTTTTAAGGCCCTAAGTTTTTTTTGTTTTGTTTTGTTTTTTTGTAGTAAAATTTAAGGTCCTAAGTTTTAAGGTAAATTGTTACATGGTAATGTATAGCTGAATCAAAATACTTAAATTGATTGGGGCACCTAGGTGGCTCAGTTGAGCGTCTGCCTTGGGCTTATGTCGGGGTCCTGGGATGGAGCCCCTGAGCAGGGAGTCTGCCTCTCCCTCTCATCTCTCTCTGCTGCTCCCCCTGCGTGTGCTCTCTCTCTCTGTGTGTCAAATAAATAAATAAAAAATATTTAAAAGAAATACTTAAGCTGTTTGAAGAGAGAACATTTTACTTTATGGACATAGTTTTAGTTATGTATTCACAAGCACATATATACATAATTATATATAATTATTTATAATTTATTTATCTCTGTATATATTTGAAAAATAAGTTTCTCTCTCATCCATGCTCCCCATTGTCCTGTCCCCTTTTCCAGAGGTAACCACTCTTACTGTTTCATGTATCTCTCTAGAGACAGTCAATATATATACAAGTAAATATAATGAAACATCTTGAAAAATATGTGTGCACCCCAATGTTCATAGCAGCAATGTCCACAACTGTGGAAAGAACCAAGATGTCCATCGACAGATGAATGGATAAAGAAGAGGTGGTATATATACAACAATGGAATATTATGCAGCCATCAAAAGGAATGCGATCTTGCCATTTGCAACGACGTGGATGGAACTGGAGGGTGTTATGCTGAGTGAAATAAGTCAATCAGAGAAAGACATGTATCATATGACCTCACTGATATGAGGAATTCTGAATCTCAGGAAACAAACAGAGTGTTGCTGGAGTGGTGGGGGGTGGGAGGGATGGGGTAGCTGGGTGATAGACATTGGGGAGGGTACGTGCTATGGTGAGCACTGTGAATTGTGCAAGACTGTTGAATCACAGACCTGTACCTCTGAAACAAATAATATATTATATGTTAAAAAAATAAAAAAAGAAGAAGATAGCAGGATGGGAAAAGAAGGGGAGGAAATCAGAAGGGGAGATGAACCATGAGAGGCTACAGACGCTGAGAAACAAACTGAGGGTTCTAGAGGGGAGGGGGGTGGGGGATGGGTTAGCCTGGTGATGGGTATTAAAGAGGGCACGTACTGAATGGAGCACTGGGTGTTATACGCAAACAATGAACCATGGAACACCACATCAAAAACTAATGATGTAATGTATGGTGATTAACATAACATAATAAAAAAAATACGTGGTAGCCATCCACATAACTATTATACATGTTGCTTTTTTAATTAACTGACATGCTTTTGAATCAAGTTATTAGGTGCCTTGTTGTTTTAATGGCTACATGCTATAATTATCCATCAAATTCCCAGTTGATGAACATTTGATTTATAGTATTTTGTCATCACAAACAATGCTAAAAAAATCTTATATATGTACCTATAGGATAACTTTTGATGGAAGTGTTGTCTTCAAAGATTTTTTTTTTTTGGAATTTTAATTTAGATATTGCCCAGTTTTCCTCTATAAACCTTGTAGCAATTTACACTCCCAGAACAAGTTAAGATAGTATTCATCTCCCCACACTTTTATTAACATGGTTTTCAAACTTTTATATCTTTGTTAATCTCATACTCTAACAAATAAATAGCTCATTCTGACCTTGATACTCCTTTTTTTTTAAAGATTTTATTTATTTATTCATGAGAGACACAGAGAGAGAGAGAGGCAGAGGGAGAAGCAGGCTCCCAAAGAGCAGGGAGCCCGATGCGGAACTCGATCCCAGGACCCTGGGATCATGACCTGAGCAGAAGGCAGACATTTAACCATCTGAGCCACCCAGGTGCCCTGACCTTGACACTCCTTACATCTAATGTTACTTAGAAGTGAGGTTGACCATTTCCTAGGATATTTAAAATCCACTTGTATTTCCTTTCCTATGAACTGTGTATACATACTCTTTACGCATTTTGTTTTATTGGATCATTGATCCTTTTCCTTGTGATTTACAGAAGCATTTCATAGACAAGGAAATTAACATTTTGTCAACCATATATGTTTGAAAATTTTGTCCAAGTTGGTCATTTGTTTTACATTTTATGGGCATATATACATAGAATATTGAGGGAAATGGATCAATCATCAAAAATTGGTTAATGTAAGTTAAGCTGTGCTTAGATCAGTTAACGTTTATTAAGTGTCTGCAAAAGGGATATACCAATGAGTAAGGTTGCTTGTTTTCTTTTGCTAATATCACTGTATACAGCCTTAGGAAAGACTTCATGAAGGTGCTGTAGTTAGTATTTAAATTTGAGAAATAATCACAACTATCACAAAGATTAAAATGTTCGGTAGAGGGTGAAGGCAAAAGAAAGCAACTGACAGCACATTAAAAAATAGAAAAAAAGAAAAAGCTAAGTTGAGAGTCCATTAAGTATACCAGGCTTTGACCCTGACTTTCTGAACTGTGGAGAGTCCTGAACTGCTCGTTAATTATATAATGAAACTTACATAACTACTTACTAAATATTTGTTAGTCATACAAAGGTGTCAGGTGCATTAATGAGACAATTCAATTCACTAAACAGTTATTCAATTGACTCCTTCCTGAAGTGGGAGAGGATCTAACCTGGATGAAAATGCTAATGGGTACATTTATTTTTGAAGTAGAATTGCCCCCCTGTACCATTGGACGCTACAATAACCTATGAAAGTAGTGAATTAAAGGAATTACTAATTCTGCAGTCCCCTGGCATGTAGTCAGAGAGTGGTATTTCTAAAATGTGAAGGAGATTAGAGGAGATTAGTAACTATTTGATCTTGCAGCTACATTATAAACTGCTACCGCTAGGGGAAGATGCTTTGGTAACTTTATGTCTAGAGGCTATTATAGGGTAATTTACTTCCCAGCTGTATTGAAGAAGGAATTATCTAGCATAAAGTGAAGAATAAAAATATATGTCTGTGGAACTTCAGGATAATTCACTGTTATACAAGGAAATCAACATCTCAAAAAATGTGAAGAATTTAAATATACAAATAGACTCATCAGTGAAAAATTATACTTCATGTACACCTCTTGAACAGAAAAAGGAAGAATATGATAGATATTTGAGAGGTCAAATCACCTATTTTTAATTGCATTCCCTTCCCTCTTCAATTACTTGACAACTACCAATTAAACAATTACACTGGCTATTTTCTTCAGCATTCATTTTGACATCCAAGACATATGTTCCCGATTCTATCTCTGTAGACTAGATTGGGGAGGGGGAGAGAGAGGGAGCATGCATGCAGGGGTGGGGGTGGGGTGAAGAGAAAGGAGGGGAGAGGAGGAAAGGGAAAGGAGAAAAAGGGAAGGGAAGGGAAGGAAAGAGAGAAAGAGAGGAAATAAACTTGCTTTTTCATCTCTTAGAGTCATGGAGACTATAATTGAAACAATATCTAGTGAAGTCATAAACTGTTTCAGTTAGGGGTTGTGTCATATAATTCCATTATATTATTTATTTACCAAATAGTCATTTGTTCTTCCTTGCCTTTTTTTTTCCTGTATTTTCTCTTTCAAGTAATGACATCCCTATCCATTCAATTAAATAAGCCAGAAATCTAGAATTAACCCTTGCTCTCTCTCACACACAACCTATATACACCCATGTGTGATAGATGATTTCTTCCAAATATCCTTTGCATTTGTCCACTTCTCTTGATTTTTTCTGGTATCACTCAAGCTCAATCTACCATTAACCTCTGCTTATTCCATTGTATATATCCATATTTCATAGCTTGGTTATTGTGAATAATTCTACAATGAACATGGGAATACAAATATCTCTTCAAAATTCTGATTTCATTTCCTTTGTCTATATACCCAGAAGAGAGATTGCTGGATCATATGGCAGTTCAACTTTTAATTTTTTGACAAAAATCCGTACTTTTCTCCATAATGGCTGTACCAATATACATTTCCACCAATCGTGTACAATTTCCCTTTTGTCATATCCTTATCAATGCTCATCATTTTCCTCTTGGGTCATAGTCATTCTAACAGATGTGAGGTGATGTCTCATTGTGGTTTTGATTTGCATTTCTCTGATCATTAGTGACGCTATATAATTTTTCATATACCTATTGGCCCTCTCTGTGTCTTGTTTCTTTGAGAAATGTCTGTTCAAGTCCTTTGTCCATTTTTAAATCAGGTTGTTTTATTGCTCTTGAGTCATTTAACTTCTTTGTATATTTTGGATATTAACTTCTTGTCAGATACATGATTGGCAAATATTTTCTCCTGCTCCATGGGTTGTCTCTTAACTCTGTTGATTGTTTCCTTTGCTGTGCAGAAGTTTTTTTTAGTTTAGTGCGATCTCACTTGTCTATTTTTTCTTTTTGTTGTTTGTGCTTCAGGGGTCATTTCCAAAAATTAATTGCCCAGACCAATGTCAAGGAACTTTTCCCCTATACTTTCCTCTAGTAGTTTTACAGTTTCAGGTCCTGCATTTAAGTCTTTAATCCATTTTGAATTGGTTTTTGTAAATGATGTGAGATAAGGATCCAATTTCATTCTTCTGCATGTGGATATTCACTTATTAGGGATTTATAAGTATGTGAATAGGAATTGAAATCAAGAGCATATGTGAGATTAAGAAGATTAAGAAGAATGATATCTAGAACTGAACTAAGTAACAGCAAATTTTAAGAGGTGGCCAAAGAATAATCAGGAGAAGGTTTACAGGAGTTAAACCAGGAGAGGGTGGTGTTATAGGAATACATTGTTCTGAAAAAAGGAAATCGTTAAAATTTTCAAATGTGGTTGAGAGGTCCCCTAAAATAACAACTGAGAGTAATTCAATGATGTAGCAGAATAGGCTGTTGATAACATTTTTAAGAGCATATTGTGGATAAGTATTGATAATTCTTCAAGTAGCAGATTTCAGTGAATTAAGGAAGAAATTAAGGTAACTGGAAAAAGCATTACGATATATTTTTTTCAATATGTTAGGGTGATATTTGTCAGGAAACTTGAGGTCTGGGGAGGAAATCATCTATTAATCTATCGATATATGGATCATTTATCTATTTTGATGAAAAAATAATGCAGCATATGTAAATGTTGGTGGGAAGAAGCCAGTAGAAACAGACTATAAAAGAGAAGACATGAGATCCAGGGTGTGGGTAAAGGGATTTAGCTTAGAATGAGAAATTTTCTCTAATCATACCTGGAATAAGGTCAAAGGATGCATATTTATTAAGGTAACTTGTATAGGTTTTGTGAGTAAATTGTTTCAACCTCTGATTGGTAAATTATATTTTCTCTGATAAGTAGGAGAAAAGCATATTACTAACCCAATAAAATAAGTGGAAAGTAAAAGTATACTGATAAAATTATAGTAGGTTAAAAATATGTCATAGAGAATTGAAAACATAGCTATTAGGGAAATATAGAAATGTCAATTAACACAAGTGATAACTCAGTTTAGGCTGGAGAACCTAAATTTATAATACACCTAATCTTTGTGGTTTAGAAAATTTCTCTAAAAAGTGCTCAGCAGTTATGTGTGCAGGTGCAAAAAAGATGAACCGTTTGATTCAAGGTTGGAGTTTGCATATTGGACAAATGCGAGGCCATAAAATGCCTGATTTAAGGTTGTGAGGACAAGAGGAGTTGATGTGATTAACCACAGAGTCTGAAGTTGATATTGTAGGAAGTGAATCCTGAGATGACTTGAGAGAGAAAGAAATCTGAGGTGTTAAAATATTTGAGATCATAAAGAATTTTAAAACAAAATGATAGGATCAAGCCAGAGGATGGGAAGTTGTGATGATCAAATTAGAATTTAAATTTAATACTTTAGAGATGGAGCTGTCCTGAGTATTTCTGAGATACCAGTTTTGACCATAAGATTGAAGTAGGGTATGGTCAAGATTTCTGGCAATCTGGAAGTCGGAGAACTAGGAAACTATGCTGTTGGGTGTATCACCCTCATTGGCATTGAAATGATCTATTGGTGGTAGAACGTTTAGTGAAGAGAAAGATATTGAACCCTATGCTAAAGTCTTCAAGTTAGTAGATGACATTACAGTGGACACAGGATCATAGCCAACTTACTCTGTTGTGCAAAACATAATTTATATTTATAAATAACTTTAACTTCAAGACTCTATTGAGTTTGAATCATATGATTTAATATTATGATAATAAATTATGTGATATATACTTATATAATTATTATGAAACAAACACAGTTAAATTGGTGAATATTCAAAAAATTTTATTATAAACTAAGGCAAATTTGAGTTCTGTTTCTTCCCTTCCTCTTCTCCTTCATAGGTTTGTGTATTGTTTGGTATCTGGGAAATAAATTCCTGGCACTTGGTTATTAGAACTATTTCATGTAGGGTTTCGCTGAAATGTACAACCTGGGTGGGTGGCTTTATGTTGTTATGTTGTTGGCATTTGTACTCTCTAGCTTACACTCACATGACTGACCTTAGATACTAGCCTGCTTCAAGAATCTCCATGCCTGTAGGCTATCTTTGTCAAACTCAACATAATCATTTTGAGATATGAAAACATCTCAAATGTTCCTTTACAGTAAGTCCCCAGGGTACTCAGAGAGCTGATACATGTCTCTTTGCCTAAATTTGTTTCATTTCCAATCATATACTTTGGTGCCATGTTGGAAATGGAACTTCTCTAAGAGGTCAGGTCCTTTTTTTTTTTTAACATTTTATGTATTTATTCATGAGAGACAGACAGACAGAGGGAGAGAGAGGCAGAGGCAGAGGGAGAAGCAGGCTCCCCGTGGGGCAGGGAGCCCGATGCAGGACTCTTCCCAGGACCCCCAGATCATGATGTGAGCCGAAGGCAGACACTTAACTGACTGAGCCACCCAGGAGCCCCAAGAGGTAAGTCTTGCAAATGGGCTTCCCAGAATACACACTGAGGAGGTTGTCTCTGCTTTGGGTTTCCTTCAACCTCATCCTGATTCCTACTGGGTTACATCTCAATTGCTCTGCCTGTATCTGGGATTTGGCATGAGGTAGTTACCTTATTAGGGACCCTCAACAATGTTTACTTAATTTTATTGTTCATCTTTCCCGACATTTTTTCTTTCCCCAAGCTGAATCTTTATCTATTTTAGGTGTTCTATATTTTTGCAATCCTGTTTTCATTATCTAAATTCCACATGTAGAGAGAGCCCTTTGAGCTTTTCATCATTATTTGAAGATATATTTTTTGGTAATAAGGAAAAAATCTTTCTTCTCCAAGATCTGGCTCTTAAAAGTCCACACTCTTGCAGATTTCAAAAAGGTTGTTTCTGCTATCGACTTGATAAAATCTATTTAAAATTCACTTGGTTTATTAAAATTCTTTAAGTTCCTTTGTTTGCTCTTGTCCTACAGTCAAAAAAGACCTTTATTTTAGGGGTATATATTGCTATGCAACAAGAAAAATTCAGGGGAGAAAAATCTTTATCAGCTAAGAAATTTATTTTGCCCTAATAGAAATGAAGAAGCTAAATAGTATGAACTTTTAGGAA
Organism: Eumetopias jubatus; assembly: GCF_037043125.1. Taxonomy (NCBI): domain Eukaryota; kingdom Metazoa; phylum Chordata; class Mammalia; order Carnivora; family Otariidae; genus Eumetopias; species Eumetopias jubatus. The sequence continues at coordinate 95,929,694 of NW_028274812.1, forward strand.
AACAGATTTTCTTTTCTTTTCTTTTTTCTTTTCTTTTCTTTCCTTTTCTTTTCTTTTCCTTTTCTTTCCTTTCTTTTTCTTTCTTTTCTTTTCTTTTCTTTCCTTTCCTTTTCTTTTCTTTTCTTTTCTTTCTTTCTTTCTTTCTTTCTTTCTTTCTTTCTTTCTTTCTTTCTTTCTTTCTTTCTTTCTTTCTTTCTTTCTTTCTTTCTTTCTTTCTTTCTTTCTTTCTTTCTTTCTTTCTTTCTTTCTTTCACACAGGGATGGAAAAGTAATGGTATAGAATGAACTTCAGAAATCAAGTTGGATATGGATGTCATTCTTTCCCCTAGAATCATGAGTTTTTCTTCATAAGGGACTTGTTGAGAAAATGGGTATTTCAGAATAAAGCCATAGTTACTTAAAGTGAGAAAAAAAAAGGAACATGCTAGTTTTTTTATTAGATGAACAAAAATAACAAATTTGCATGCAAATAAATGGAAGAAGCTATTTAAAAAGATGTGTAAAATCTGTTCTGGAATGTCACTATCCACGATCTACTCTTAATTTTTGTCCCCATAGCCATTTGGTCATGGATATTTCCTTGTTTTTCGGATAGTTGTAGGATGTTTAGAAAGAAAAAGACATTCTCTGCTTCCCCAAATAGACAGGGTTTGCAGACAAGACTGACTTGCATATGATTTCTGAAGGCCATGAGATTCCCCTGACCATCAACTCTGTTAGTTCAAGTTCTGTAAGACAGAAACAATGACAGACAAACTGCAGACCATGATTGTCCTTGACAAACCTAATTTGCAGAAACACCTGCTGAACCATGAAAAATCACTCACCACAAACACTTAATACCTGTTTTCTATCTGGTAAAGAACATCGTATTATTTGTTCTTACAATAGCTTATTCTCTTAAATTGTCTTTTCTTAATTTGTTTTCTGCATAATGAACTGCAATGTCTAAATTTTGTGTAAATCTGGAATTTTCAATGTCAAGGCATTATAGATTCAAAGTCAGTTTTTATTTACCTTCAAATGCCTACCAGGTCTCCACTGAATTTTGACAATGATGTCCTAATATTGGTATGACAACATGGAGAGCTTCTTCTCTAAAAGAGTCCATGGCAATTGACAGAAGAAAGTCACACACAGTGGATGTTCTGTTAGAAGCCTCAGAAACCTGACTGATCAAAAATTCATGCAGATTCACCCATAATTTTATATTACCTGTTGTTAACCAATCCATTAAAAAAGATACATTTTTTTCCTTATTCTGATACAGTTTTCTTTTCTTGAGAAAATGATAGTGGAATGTGAAAGTAATTTATTTTTTGTTACAATTACAAAGGATTGCTTTAGTCCTTGTAACAGAAATGTAACTGCAAGTGAAACAAACTCTTTTTTTCTTTTTAGAAAAATCATATTTTTCCACTTGGTGGTTTTTAAATTATAGAATTGTGCATATTTATTATAATAGGTTAAAGTATTCAAAGATGTACAAAAATATGTTTAGCCGTCTTTCCCTTTCCTCTCTAATCTCTACCCCAATTCTATTTTTCTTAAGTAACCAAGATCAACCACAAGGTTATCCTATTATTTCATTCTTCTTGATCAGAAAAGCATATGCGTTATGAGAGTGCAAATTATATATATATATACATATATATACACACATTGTATATATATTATACACACATATATAAAACATTTTCATTCTTTGCTATTATTTATAGGTATTACCTTTAATACACCTATTATTCTGCCAGTTGCTTTTCATTCAGTATATTGGTCTTCCTGTATATCAATAGATCTAACTTTATTGTTTTGATGTTCTAATTTATTAATGCATGTAAACATACAAAAATAATTATACATAAGTGATTATAACACATGCACTAGCTTTAAAAACATATTGAGTCTTTCTTTTTATTGTTTGCTTCCCTCTTTCTTTCCTCTCTTTCTCGATAACTTAAAATGTACACCAGTGTAAGATTTTTCACTGTTAACCAAAACCGTCTCAAGTTTTCTTTCTCTTTATCTTGTTTTTTTGCTCAATAATATCTTATGAAAACCTCTCCAAATAAATTGGTATGGCTCTAATTTTAAGATTACTTTAATGTTACTTCTTTAACATTACTTAACTATGCTTTTTAAAAAATAATCTTTTTCGGGCACCTGGGTGGCTCAGTTGGTTAAGCGACTGCCTTCGGCTCAGGTCATGATCCTGGAGTCCCGGGATCGAGTCCCACATCGGGCTCCCTGCTCAGCAGGGAGTCTGCTTCTCCCTCTGACCCTCCCCCCTCTCATGTGCTCTCTCTCTCTCATTCTCGCTCTCTCAAATAAATAAATAAAATCTTTAAAAAAATAAAAATAAAAATAAAAAATAAAAAATAAAAAACAATCTTTTTCAGGGGCACTTGGGTGGCTCAGTCAGTTGGGCATCTGCCTTTGACTCAGGTCATGAGAAGCCTGCTTCTCCCTCTCCTCCCCACTCATGCTCTCTCTTGCTATCTCTGTCTCTATCTCTCAAATAAATAAGTAAAATCTTAAAAAAAAAACTTTTTCATTTAACCATAACTTTGGATTAGAATTCCCATTATACAACCAAAAGGTAAACAAAGCTTGCTTCATGGAAGTAAAATTAAAAAAAAATTCATTCAATCATGTGTACAATATATAAAATGTAAATTGTGTGACATGATGTATAATATATTGTGAAATATATTATGCATAATACATATATAATATACATATGATGTGATAAAGTTTTGAAGAGTAGTATGTGCCTACCATAGTGACACAAATCATCAAAGCACTGGAAAACTCTTTTCTAGTCCTGATTGTAGTTTACACCTTTCTTTCTTCCACCTCCTTACAGTACCAGTGGTAGATATAATCTTGAATGCAAAGTTTTTCATTTTTATTAATTTATATATATATATATATATATATATATCTGTAAATAGCCCAAGATTTATGGCTTTAAATACAAGAATAGTGCCCTATACACTCTCCCATGCCTTGTTTTTTTTTTTTTTTTTTTGTTATACATTACATTTATACAATTCATGTTAATAGGCCAGTCTGTAGTTTATTCATTTTTGGTTTTTGGATAGTGTTCCATTGAGTAAGAAAGTATGATAAATTGACCTACTCTCCTGTTGATGCAAATTTACTATTTATATGTATGAAAGAGGGAAGTTGCCTGACTACATGGCATGAGTGTCTTCAGCTTTGTGAGATATTGTGCAATTTATTCTCCTCCTTCCTCTTTCTTTTCCTCTTCTTCCTTCTCCATTGTGGTTGTTGTCATTGTTTTCCTTTAACCTGACTTAGACAACTGGCGACGGAAAACTGGAAGAAAAAATAGAGCAGGGAAAGATTTTGTGATAATCTTCAGCTTCACTGAATTTGTGCTTCACGATTCCTCTGATGTCTAAATCTTAAAACATTTAAAACATTCCTAAAGATGAGTATGAATTCTCTGGGCTTCTGCGTGGAAAGCAGCAGATCTGAGTTTGAGATCTGCTCTGCCAGTCCTTGCTGTGTATTTTTGCATGAGTTATTGATCTCCGTTTCCCTATCAGTAAATTAGGAAAACCTAATTGTGCCTGTGTTCTCCAGGAGAACCTTAGCTCCGGGGAAAACAAAAAACAAAAAACCAAAAAAAACCCCAAAACAGAAATATGAGTTGGTTCACCACTGTCTTTTTGGTGTCTGGAATACTGTGCTCTCATCTAGGAGCTATTCAGTAAATATTTGCAGAATGAATGAATGAATTTAACAATATAGCAACTGGAAAAAACCTAAGCAAGGTGCCTGGCACAGAGTAAATGCCTATTAAATGTTTGCTAGTAAGTCATTGTCCTGCTGGTGGTAGTAGTAGTACTAGTAGTGGTAGTCGTAGTTGTAGTAAAAATATTATCAGTAAAGTAGAGGTGGTGGTAGTGCTCATGTTAACGATGGCGGTGTTGCTATTAGTAATAATAGTAGCTAACACTCACTGAAATTGTACTATATCCACACACATGAATTAATTTCATCTCATCACGGAACAATTTTTGCACTAGGTATGATTTCCTTTTCAGGAAGAAGAAAACTGAAGCAAAGAACGCTGAAATAATTATTACTAATTATAATTAGAATTTACAGAGTGATTACATATTAACTTAAACAACTGGTCTTTCAGGTGTCATATATACTGTCATTCTCCACAGTCTTTCCTTGGGCTGCCAGAAAACATAGATTTAACATCGCAGCTTACCTTAACGATATTTGGGACCATATGGTATAAATTTAGTGTTTATTTTACTCCTGGCTTTGTTTCCCTGTTCCTGCTTTCCATTTATCCTAATTCCTTAAGCTATTTAATTTACCTCTTTTATTGTATATATTTTTGAAAGCTACCAAGCTACCTAAAACCAAACAAAGTCAGGGACACATCAAAATAAATTCTCTTGTACTATTTCCTGCTATTTGTACAAGAACCCTGCAGATTAAGCAGGCTTATCATCTACATTTTACAAATGAAGAAATTGGGTTTTCAAGAAGTTAATGTGACTTCCACAAGATAGTAAAGAATGAAAATGAAAAATCCAGAACTCAATTCAGAGTGAATTTGTTTGTTTTTTTTTTTTTTTTTTTTTACTTTCTTGTTTTGTTTTTGAGTTTACTTTTCTAGTATCAAACTGCTTTTTGTCATTTAAGGTAGTTTGGGAAGCCAAATAGTGATAAACTCTTTTTTAATGCGGAAAAATCCCTATTTCTAAATTACTTTTTGTTTCTAATTTCTAGTATCACTCTGCCCTACTCTGATGTTTTTGTCGATAGTCCTAGCAAAGATGGAGTAAAATTATCAAGATTGCCACAGTGATATAACTGTATCAGTGTTAAACATTGAGTTCTAGGGTCAAGGTTATATAGAGCATGTTTAAGGTGAGTTTTATAGTTTTAACTTTGGGCGGTAGTATGGATAAAACAAATTATGCTTTGCAGACTTAAGCCACTGTGCTTTCTTCTCTGTATGCCTTTTCACTGCCCTTTGCCTTGGATTCACAAAGCCACTGTAATGACAAATGATTTAGTCCCAATTCTCTACTAGATAATTAAGTCACTTATGCCGTATGTATCTTTGCTGCATGTATGTGGGTGTGCATCAAATTGCAGAAGAAAGACAAGGGGACATATGTGTCTTTTCATATCCTGTGCATTCATTATTCTAGGAAGAATTCAGGATGCTGTGTGATCAGATGTGGTCTCTACTCAGAGGGATGTATACTAGTTCTTTGGCTGAAACCTAAATGAGTATTAACAAGGATGCTTAGAAAATAGGAGAAATTTCTTAAATATGCATATTTTTAAAAGAGAATGATCTGTTTTTATTTTTCACTTGACTTTCTTAAAGTCAATTTTCAATGCGTTTTGGTGGGAGACAATTTTATCGTCACACTTCTTTCAACTTTCGAGGAGCAATTGAATCAGGGTTTTAAAGTCTGTATCCCTGCAGGAAGCTCCTTATGTCATCCTTCACCCTACGTGGGTCTGTCAGAAGTAAATAATGATATGAGGGACCCTTTTCAAGCCACTTCTTTTACAAAGCTTGTTTCCTTTTATTAAATTTGTGAACTGTCTCATTAGTTTGGTCTTTAAGCTTTGTTTCCTTATTACTGTCCAGATTTTAAAATGATACTATTCTGTCTGTAATCGTAATGAGAAAAATACATGGGGGACCTGGTGTGAATGCGAGACACCTCCTTTGTTTGAACTCTCTAGACACATATTACTCACATGTTAGTTTAACACATCCCCACAGGCAACAGCTCATTGCTTAAAGTTAAGAAATATGAATCCTTACACTAAGCCATAAGCTATTTAGCTTACCAGCAATTGAATTTAAAAGATTGAGGTTGTGAGTACAGCTGTAACACTGGAAACAAAGCATTTATAGTAATAAGGACATATGGAATTATGAACTAGCTACTATGGCACAGCCAGGAAACTGAGACCCTTTGTTCTTAGTGAGAACATGTTACTGTACATTTTACTCATTATTTGCATTATCCTTCAAAGTTCCAATAAGTTCTGTCATGATTTCTGTCCGGATGTTTATGGATATCCTATGCATAATATTTATAGAATTTTTTTTGACACATAAACATTTTAAAATGCTTAAAAGTGTTTATTTTTAATTTAAAATGTTTTTGGTCACTCTTCACTTACAGTCCCCTTTGAGATGGTCTAAGTCTTTTCAAAGTGGGAGTGGGCTCTGTGTAATGTCCTGAGTCATATTACTGATGCCCTGTGTTGTGAAAATGAAACAAGTGCCCTAAAGGCAAGTGCTCTACTTGATCCTGAGACTTACAGTGTCAGTGTTTCAGAGTGGAGTTGTTGTTCTGTCCAGGGTTACAATGCACTGTTGGAGGATTTCTGATTCCCTCCTATTGGGCCTGTGCTTGGGTCACGTGTAGACAATGCTAGCAAGCAAGCTGGGTTCCCACAGTAGCTTCTGTGATCAGTTCTCTTGGCCGCTAGCAATTCCCCAGACTTTAACTCTACTTCTCTGGTTTTTATTAAACATCACCATTCTTTGTGTTCAGCAATGGCCAGGGTCAATAAAGGTAGGACAAAGATTTTTTTTTTTTTTTTCAGAGTTTCTGTCCTAGCTCTTGAGTGCCCTTAACTCTCCCCCTGCCCTATTCCTCTAGGGATATAGTAAAGAAGAAATCCTGCTGTAGATGCTTGGCAGAAAAAGTCAAAATGATGTACCTTCTCCATAAACTTAAGCAAAAGTGAAAACTGACTCTCTGTTGGGATGACATCTAAGTGACAACCAGCATGCATTTTTGGGAAAGAAGTACATAGTCTTAGTAACTTGGTACAGTAATCAATTCAACCACAGAAAATTGACTATAATACAATATATGAAATTTAGTTCTCTGTTTTCAGCTGTATATTCCACTAAAATGAGGACATTTTTTTTCTCACCCAGGACTCTTGGCTGGGCTTATAACGGTCAGGTCTTTGTCATCTCTAACTTGACAGTCTCTCATTCTGTGATGTTTCAGACTAATGGGCTGGCTCTACCTCGTCAACATTTCCTTTAGCTATATAATTATGTATGAGTCAAAGCTAGGTCTCAGTTGTCTGTTTACTTTACCACTAGACATGGACAAAGAGATAACCTTTACTAGAAAAAAATTTCATATATATTTCAACCTTTCTATTTTGTTGTCATGGGCATATGATTTTTTTTCCCCATACGTCTTGAGAATGACATGGAGACACATCTATTAGAATCAGATTATTTTGTCTACCAGGCAATATAGTTTTAAGTGTTTTGTCTAGGTCACTTTATTTCCAGTTTGTAGGCACATCCAACTCTCCCTTAGGGAAGTTTTGAGTTTTTATATTCAGAAGTTTGTTTACTTGGAGACTCAGGATGTGTGTGCCTTCACAGATAATAAAGTGTCTCAGTTATTTTTAGAATATTTAGAAATCCTCATCTTCAATTTGCCTATGTAGAATGCATTTTTCCACCCTCAGGTTAAGTAGTGTTTGATTTTATTCACAAAAGGCCCAATTAGGTGGTGAGCAAGGGAAGTAAAACATGTTCCAGGGACTAAAATTCTCCTCTGAGGACTCTTCCCTTTCCAGGATATGAATAATGTACCACATATGGATGAGTAATTTACTAAATGTGCCATGAGGGTTCTCATTATTTCAACCAAGTAAAGTTTTAGAATTTGGGAAAGGTATCGACAGATTGATCTACTTGGAAAAGAGATGTGACATGTTTACATTCATCATCATGGGCATTTGACTGCAGGAATATTGGGACAAAGCATTTTGGTCATTTTAGAAATGTCATTTATGACTTCTGGCTACATAGATTAAGATGTTCCAAATCATTTCTCCAATTCCTCTTTGTCTTAAATTCCTGCTGGGTTCACAGTAGTAATCTTAAAGTCAGAGTGCTTAAGTCAAGTAGCAAAAACTTACTCAAACATTCCGAGGTTTCAGACACATAGTTTCTCTTTTATGTCCCTTTCCTTCTCATTATTTCTGTTACCCTTGCTAGAGGTAGCTGAGCAGATGTTTTAGCAAACATTACACACACATGCACATGCATATACACACGCACATTTTCAATGAAGGTCTAAAATCTATCAATTTTATTAATATCTGTCTCCCTACTTTCAAGTGCTGGATGACACTTTGAATCAAGGGCACCATTTAGAATCACTTCTATTCTTTTTATTTTTCTCTATCTTTTTAAAATTTTATTATGTTAATCACCATACATTACATCATTAGTTTTTGATGTAGTGTTCCATGATTCACTGTTTGCGTATAACACCCAGTGCTCCATTCAGTACATGCCCTCTTTAATACCCATCACCAGGCTAACCCATCCCCCCGCCCCCCTCCCCTCTAGAACCCTCAATTTGTTTCTCAGAGTCCATAGTCTCTCATGGTTCATCTCCCGCTCCAACTTCCGCCCCCTGGAATCACTTCTATTCTTGACGCATTTACTTTGCTTTCTGTCCTTGAGATGAGGCTTTGGTGTTATTTTTAACAACAATTTCACCTTTCAGCTAATAAAGACAATAAAAGTATGACCAAAAATTTTCAAATATAAGTGTGAAAGGGTTGACAGTAATAAGATATGAGAATATAGAATTGGTTTGAGTGGAATATTTGCTAAAAGACAGGCTGAAGCAGTTCTTAAAATGAGATGTGTTGATATGTGCAAATTTATTCAGAAGATATTGCCAACACCTGAGGAAACTAGCTTAAACACAAAACTTTTTTTTTTCACTTTTACCTCTCCTTCTCAATATCCAGTCACCAAATTTTGGCACTAATATAATTTCAATTTCTTTTAGATTTGCACATTCCTCTTCACTTCTTACTGTCCACTGTTTATTTTTTTAAGGTTTTATTTATTTATTTATTTGTCAGAGAGAAAGAGAGAGAGAGAGCACAAACAGGGGAGTGGCAGGCAGAGGTAAAATCAGACTCCCTGCTAAGCAAGGAGCCTGATGCGGGACTTGATGCCTGGACCTTGGGGTCATGACCTGAGCTGAATGAAGGCAGACACTTAACCAACTGAGCCACCCAGGCATCCCTTGTCCACTGTTTAATTAGTCATTTCTGAGCTTTCTAAAGATTATTGTTGCTGTACATTTTTAATCTTCTTAGCCTGTTCTGCTCACTTACATTGACTTACTCTTTCTAAAACATTATTTGCTTGAATCACTTTATCTTGCTGGAAAACCAACAATTGTTCCCTGATGCCTACTGTATCAAGGTTGAATTTCTCACATTAACTTTAATATTTTGTTTTGTTTTTGGATGCTATACTTCCTCTATATCTGAACTAAGGTTTTCTAATCTTATTTTCCATTTTTGTATATATCTACTTTCTATTTGCATTAAATTGATTTCTCCATTGTTCCATGAAAACAGCATTCTCATTTCGATCTTTATTCCTGAATTATGCTACTTTATTTACTTGAAATCTCTCTTTGCCTATTCAAACGCACCTTGCTTCTGAGGCTACTGAACATATATCTCTTCCATGAGCAATTAATGACTAGACCAACCAATATTGGCTTACCCCTTTTTTGATTCCTGTAACTCAAGGCACACTTGACCATATATTAGACCATAGGCATTTTCATACTTACGTTTGTGGCTTTGACCTTTGCAAGATCAAAAAAATCCATGTAATTTCTCTATGTAATTTGGTGAGGCATAAATTTGAATCACACATGCCTTGAGGCTGGTGTGGGCTAGTGAGTCACTTACTAGTGAGCAAACTGGCCAACACTGTCGTCCCCTGCTTTACATTTGCATTTGTAGTCTTTTGTAAAGTACTACAATTTTTATTTCATGTGAAAAATAACATCCACCACAAATGCAAATCCTTGCCAATTAGGCAAATCAAACAGGGCGTTAGATGACTCTGAGAGATGCCAAAAGCCTATGTGCTTTATGTTTCTTCATTGCTTCGTGTATAGCTATGTGGTCTTTCCAGCTAGTCAATAAAATTCACAGAACTATGAATTCACTGAGATTTTGTATCTTAAAAATTTTCTAGCAGAGCCCAAAGAAGGATATGTTTATGCCTTTACCGAATCAAAGTGTATGATCACCTACAGGCATCCTACTTGTTACTGTGAATTTTTTTACTCCCTCTCAGGAGCTCACTCTCCATTAGAATATGATAGATGCTATAATATAAACATGTACAAAATTCACTGTCTCTCAATTGACGTGGAGTAGGTTCCTTAAAAAGATGAATACTTCCAAAAAAGTTGAATGATATGAATTTGATTCTAAAAGTCTAAAGAACAAGAAATTCAGTAGGTCAAATCAAAATGTTAGGCTTGCTCATTTTTTATATTCTTATACACAAGAATAATAAAATTTGAACTTTATATAAATTATAATAAATGACACATAACTATATAAAATTTAAATAAAATAATTATTATTAACAATCAACTGTTATACCAAAAACCTATTAAAATGTGTTCATTCAATTAATAAAAATGCCATACCATGCACAGATTATTATAGCTTATTTTGATTAGCTATATTATTCTCTCATTATCAGAATTCTTAAAAATAACTGACTAGAAGTTTTTTTAGTCTGTTTTGAATTGCCAGTATATTGTATGCTTTTACTAAGGTGAAATGTGAGGCAAGTAAAAATGGTCCTCTAGGCTTTTTAAAAAATATATTGTTTTATTTTAAGTGCATCCTTTAATCTTCATCTTGGCTCAAAGGTTGTTAGGCTTTCACTGCTTCTTTATCTGGGGGGCCTCTGGGAGGTATTGATCTATTTTACTCATGCCTTCAGTTAAAATTTTAAAAAACAAACAAAACCTCAATGCTTTGGAAACACAAGAGTTCATAGAGGCTAACCTCAGTGGACCTATACCAGTATATGATAAAATAGGTAAAGAGTATGATAAACTAAGTAAGGCTAGTAGAATACTTTTCCTTAAAATGTTCTGCCCTTTTCCTTTGTGACTCTTCAGAGCTTCCAAATTACACAGTCAGCATCAGATATGACGTGGGAGGTTGTGGCCTGTAAACATTATTATACCAAACTTAATTTACATATATTTTTAAATGTATTCGTTTATTTATCATGCTATTCTTAGAATACATGAATCAATCCCAAAGTGAATTATGAGGTGGTACCCAGTAATGGTACAGAGGAAATCAATAAATTGGTACATTTTTAAATTTATAAAACAATTTTTTTTTTTGAGAGAGAGAGAGAGAGAGAGCACGTGTGAGTGGGGAGGGGCAGAGAGAGAATCTTTTTTTTTAAATATTTATTTTAGAGAGAGAGAGAGAGAACATGCCTGTGTAGGGGAGAGGGGAAGAGGGAGAAGGAGAGAGAAATTTCAAGCAGACTCTCCACTCAGTGTGGAACCAGGTGTGGGGCTCAATCCTATGACCCTGAGATCCTGACCTCAGCCCAAATCAATAGTTGGATGCTGAACCAACTGAGCCATGCAAGTGCCCCTAAAACAATTGTTCCAACAACAGTCTCAAGTTCTAGTCTGTATTGGGGACTTAATGGGAAATGCACTGTGCTGAGGAGTTGGGGAGGAGTGGGCACCAAAGCAGGGTTCCAGGGTCCCTGGATGAGCTCCGCTTCTGACAGTCTGTCTTAACATCTTGGCTTTTCTTTTTTTTTTTTTTTTTAAGATTTTATTTTTTTATTTTACAGAGAGAGAGAGCAAGCAGGGGAAGGGGCAGAGGGAGAGGGAAAGAACCCCAAGCTGACTCCACGCCCAGCACTGAGTCCAAGGCAGGACTCGATCTCATGACCCTGAGATCATGACCTCAGCCAAAACCAAGAATCGGGCACTCAACTGCCTGAGCCACACAGGCACCCTCTAGTATCTTGGCTTTTGGCAGACAACCATGATCTTAGTGTCCTTATAACTTTATTTTCTCCTGGGGAAAATGCCCATGGTCATAGTGGTATGAATAATTCATTATAAATCTATTAACTCCATGATTCACGGAGGAATCAAATGCAGGTAACTGACCAAATTTAAATACAGATAGCTTACAGAAACTCCCACTCTTTCAATTTTGTTTTGAATTTGAAATATGTGAAAAGGTATTGGAATCAGTAGCCTTATTAACTCCTCAAAGATAGAATTTACATTTTGTGTTAGAAACAAAATCACTTTTTTGGAGATACCATTTTATAGGAAGTGTGCATTTAATGCATTTGAACACAGTCTTTCGAAACTAAGACATTTTTCATTATGAATGCTATGTGTATTCAACCTCATAAGACATAAGTACAGAAGCAAGCATGAAAGTTCTTTATTGTGCCCCTCTACATGTTCTAGATGCACCCAGTATTCTTCCAATTTCATCTTCTTGCCACATCCCTCTTCACATCCTCCATCCTCCTACCATACTTTTGTTAGGTTGCTCTGGAGACTGCTGATGGTCTCCCTCAACCTGGAATCTGCTGTTTTCTACCATTTCCTGGAATCCATATTTTCCCCTCTTTTTGCTTTATCTTCTCTTTGGAAGAAACCCCTCGTCTGGTAATTTCCTGAGAGAAGTTGCATGGGCAGTAAAAACTTTAAAACTTTGCATGCCTGATAATGTCATTAGTTTCTTCTCACACTTGACATAAATACACCGGATGTATCATTCTAGTTAAGAATTATGTCCCTTCAGTTAAGGGGTTTAGCCTTCGGTGCTGTTTAACTTTCAATGATTTTCAACTTTTTAATCTCCCGTAAATTAAAAAAACTAGTTACTAAAATTACAAAAAAAGTAACTAAAATTTACTGATTTAGCAGTTCTACAACATTCTTACTCCAGATTCTCTTATATGAACTTTTTTCTCCTTTCCTCTCCTCTGTATTTCTACAAGTCTTTATTTCTAGAGTTATAAGATTTCAAATTATATGTCTGTCTTTTTAAAATTATTGTACAGTAATCTGGAATATTAATGTGCCTAACTTGTAAAAACAAACCTTAAATAATGTCTTTTATAATTTATTGTCTATTTACTCTCTTAAATGTGTATTATTCATATTCAAATTCTTAAACTGATTCATATTTTGTTTACCTTTTTCTCCCATTTTCTTTATTTGTCTCATTCTTTTTTATTCTGGCAGATTTTCTCAATTTTTCATCCAGTGTTTCTACTCAGTTCTCTGTTACTGCTCTCATATTTTAAATTTCCAATAGTGCCTTTTGTTCTTAAAGATCTGTTTCTATAAACTTACCTTCTTCTTACATGGTGAAATACCATCTTTCATCTTTCCAAAGACATTAAATAAACTTTAATGATGCTTTATTCTTTTATCTTCACTGGTTTTGTTTTCTCTTCATTCTCGAAAAAAATTTGTATCTGTTTTGGTCTCAGTTTTCTAATTAAGTATTTTCTTCATGTGTGGGTTAAGACTGTATTTGACTTTCTTTTTCCTAGTTAAGAATTTGTCCTTTAAACCTGGTAGGAAGTTCCATGTTCAAAAATGGGTCTCATTTCATAGGAGGTATTATAATAACTTGGTCAGCTAGTGTACCAGTTAGCCATTGTTACTCAAAATGAGTAACTTTAATAACCATTTACTTAGCTCATGATTCTGTGGTTTAGGTGGAGTCTGGACTGGCCCAGCTGATTTCTCTGGGCAAGCTCATGTTTTTTTGACTAAGGGCTATGTTGACTGGCACCTGAATGACCTAGGATCTCATGTGTAATGGTTGGTGGGCTGTTGGCTGGGTTATGTCTGTTCTCTCCCTCTCATCTTCCAGCAGACTAGAATGAGCTGGTCCACAGGTGGTCCCAGGATTCTCAGTACATCAAGGGAGCATGCTCAATGCAAAAATAAAAAGAATTGGTGGCTACTTTTATAATCGACAACAGAATGGTTCTCAGCTGTTTTGTTGGGTGTTTTCAAATCTCAAGTTCTGTAAATCTTTTCTTTTAAAATTTTACCCAGAAATAAATTTTGAAGGGAATAAAAGTCTAATTGATGCTGTTTCAAGTAGGGGGTTAGGCTGAAAGTGTCTTAGCAATCACTATGCCAATTTTCTCTTAAATTTCCTCTCATTTTAATACCCTACACTCATTTTTGCCTATTGACCCTGAATCAAGACATTCTTTGGCTTAGCCTCCTCAGAGAGTAAGCTTTCACTCTTTTGTTAATGTGGTAGGGAAGGAGTTGTGTGGTGGTATAGTCTGTAGACAAATATTTAAATGTAGAAAAAAAATATACCTATGATGCAGTAGTTAATGGTCAGCAATGAAGTGGCTTTTAAGCAGGACTTACCTGGTACTATTATTTGGAAATAGTCTATGGATACATCTTTCCCTGATGTATAAATTTCAAATGCTGTACATTCCATTTACCAAACATGTTAAGTCTAAGACATTCCACAAAAGTCTTGCCATCATTAGTACACTAGATCCAGTAATTGAGTTGGGAAATCTTTTTTTTTTTTTTTTTGATAGTGGGGAGGGGCAGAGGAAGAGGGAGAAAATCTTAAGCAGGCCCCATGCCCAGCACAGAGCCTGACGTGGTGTTCCCTCTCACAACCCCGAGAGCATGACCTGAGCCAAAATCAAAAGTCAGATGCTTAACAACTGAGCCACCCAGGTGTCCCTAAAATCTTTTTAAGATTTCCTCTAAACCTCCCCTCTACCTGTATGCAAACTTTCTAGAGGTACCAGATACCTTACTAGTTTTTGCAATCCTGCTCCAAATGCTAGCTTTGGATTTACTTTTCATTGGTGTGGTGAGGCAGTTATCCTTCATCTGTATGCTTTCCAGATTTCAACACTTTTTGCTGTCATCTTCTTTCTTGTTTTTGTGGGTTTAACTATATTGTAATTTTTTAGGAGGGAGTGGAGGAGGTAGATGTGGTTCTCCTTTTCTTTTTTCTTTACAACCATGCAATAACTAAACATTTACATATAAGCTGGTGTTAGAAAACCACCATTGGTTTACACTAAGAGTCAATCCAAGATGAAATTTCGTCTTGGTAAATGACAAGAAAATTTCATTAATGATTATTTATTTCTATTAAGTTTATTCATTAGAATGTAGCATAAATTGTTCCATTTAACATTTAATAGAGAAACTGACCATATGTGGGGATATTTGTTGTTGCTTAGACTGAACGATATGGTATTTTTATTTTAAATATTCATGAAGATTTATAGTTATAATTTTAAGATTAAATGTTAGAATGTTATATACTTAGTAATCTACAGAACTGGAAAGTAATAAGAACCCAAACTTTCTTTAGGCCAAGATGGTTTAACAACAAGAACAAAAATATGAAACCCACAGATATCTCCAAATCTCAAATTAATCAGAATAAAGAACTTTAATAAACTAGAAAGATTATTAGAGTGCATATGATTAAAATTAGTTCATATAATAAAATATTTTAAAATTATGGTGTCTTAGTCGATTTGGGCTGCTGTAACAAAATAACATAGACTGGGTGGCTTAAGCAACAGACATTTATTTTTCGTAGGTGAGAGGTTGGTGAGTCCCAGATCAAGGTGCCAACAGATGTGGTGTCTGGTGAAGGCCATTTTCCTGGTTTGCAGATAGCTGCTTTCTTGCCAGATCCTAGGCATATATCAGGAAGAGGGAGAGGGGGAGTGGATAAAATATCTTGTCTCTTTTTATAAGGGTACTAATAGCATCACATATATAATTTAAAAAATAGCATTGAGGAATGTGGATATTTGAAAAAACTATGACTTATTAAAATCATATCAATATTTATCAATTTTGCTATTTGTGAGAATATAGTATTTTTTGTTCACTAAAACAGAAACATTAGTACTTTTTGCCATGCTTAAATACAACTTTAAGAAGCAGATTTATAATACTCCAGGGTTTCCACAGTAAAAGTTTTAGAAATGACTTTAGGTGAGACTGGAAAGAAGACAGTTATTTTTCCTTAATTTACACACATGCATTGAATTAAAAAAATGGGAAAAGAGGAGTTATCTTACCATGATGAATTGGGCTCTTTTTCTTCATTTCAATGCAATTACTTTGGTCTGCCTGGATGTCCTAAAATAAACTTTCTTGCGTCTGAGATAGCTTGGTGTCCTCTTTTAAATTCTTTTTGATTTTCAGTACCTTTATCTAAAGAATGTTTGATTCTCTAGCAGAAATGCATAAGTGTCAGTAGGGTTTCCTTTCAGTCTGGAATGGGACAAGGGAGAAACTAAACATCCACAAACTTCTCTGGAGCCCCTGACATATTCATCAGTAAACTTAGAATTTATCTCTGACAAGTGCAGGGTGTTGACTTTCTTTAAAGATGATGTATGTAACTGTACATGTAATGGTGTCCCATGAAGAAAATATTATAAAATATGCTATAAGCCTTTTGAAGGAAGATCAGAAGTTAAGTGGTAGCAATAGATTCTAGTTGACCCAGGAAATGGTGTAGAGTAGGACAAACTGTAGTAATTGAGAAAACTGGGGAGAATGCCAAGATTTATATCCTCAGATGTTTACTAACATAAATGTGAATTAATGGGTACTAAGAAGATAGAAAATGGTCTTGGTCTAGCAGGAAGAGGGACTAGTATTAGCTGCGTTTAAAAAAAGCAAGTATTTTTTTAAATATTATTTTTCATATGAGTGTAGAAGTCTGAATTAGAGGGGCAGGAAGGTTTAATTTTTCTTGATCTCCCAAATATTTAATGGCAGAGGTAGAACTAGATTTCAGAGAATCTTATTTCTGTAGGCTAGGTACTGAAAAAAGCTGATTTTTGAGGTGGAGTTTAGAATGCAGGATATGTGTTAAGAAATGTTCTTGGGATCAACACCTGAGAAAGAAAGCAGAAGAAAGCAAGCATGAGTAGAGGGAAAAGTCAGGCTTTGTGACAGTCACAGCTGACCCCACAGGAAGCTCTGTGCTAGATTGACCTTTGACATTGTCCCCAAATGGGAGGAGATGCTAGGCTTTTATACTCATCTTTCAACATAGAAATATAGATCATCCTTTTTTAGGATACTTGTTAGAAAATTCTTAGAAAAACTTGTGTAGCAATTAGTTGGTACTGTGCAGAAGATTAAATGAAGGACTATGGTTAGGAAGACCATGAAACACTGATTGGGTAATGGAAGAGTATCAGACCAGAAGCCCAAGATACCTGGGTTCATATTTTGCCTCTGCCACTAACTGATTGTGAAAGTTCATGGCTCTTAGTTTCTTTTTCTAAATGTGAGTTGGTCCATTAGAGATATAAAATATAAAAATAAGTTTTCTACGTGGCTTTAATGGGTTATTTGTCCCAATTATGGAGATAAGTTACGTGTTTGAAAAAAATCACCTAGATATCTCATCATTGTACTAATTGTAATACCCTTCAACCAAAGCTTTAATCAGAGAGATAAACTCCATTCAGTAGCTTGGCTTCTAGTTTCTTATCTCCCTTCCTCCTCTCTTAGCTTACCACGAAACCTTGGCTTTACAGAGCATTGAAATATTCAAAAAGCAGCAATAGAAGTACATGGAAAAGTGACCTTTGTATTAGATGACTGGCCCTTCAATAACCTGTACCTTTTCAATCTACCTAACAAGAAAATTATAAAATGAAAACCTGATATTATTTCATCTATTTCAAAAAAAGTAAACAGTTAAAGTGGTACTGCATTGTTATTTTGCTAGAGGAAAACTGCAAAGTACATATGATATTGAAGAAAACATAATCCCAAGGTTTATATAATAGGAATGATTTATAAAAAAAACCATAGTACAACATTTGGGATGGATTTTTAAATCAGGGGCTGGAGGAAGTGATTGAGAGGATGCTGCAGTGGGAACGGAGATCACGCATTAGTGACTTCAGGTGAGACTGGAAAGAAGACAGTTATTGTTCCTTAAGTTACACACATGCATTGAACTAAAAAAATGGGAAAAGAGGAGTTATCTTTTGGCACTGTAGGGAATTGATAAGGCGATCGCCTATCTTAAAAGATTTACTATTAGAGTTGGTGGGGAGATTTACAATTAGAGAGTGATTGTGACTTTTCTAAATCAAGATGGGATGATAAGTCTTTAGGATAGAATATGAAACTGAATATGAAAATTAATGACCAAATAAAAAATAATCCTATCCATTTGAATATGAATTTTTGCCAATACCTACAAAAATGTACAAGGATGTTTACTGAAATATTATACTGAATAATTAGACATGGATATCATAGACACAAATGTATTTTGTTATTATGCAGATACAGTGTTCCGTGTTAGGTTCTCTGAGAAGTGTGTCCTGAGATGAAGTTCAGTGCATACGATGTTTATTAGTGAGCATCCTTGCAACCAGTATCTGTGGGTTGGGGTATATGGCCATGGGCTGGCCAAGTCTTTCAACCCCACCTCCACTGGCCCTGGAGGTGGGCTGCCCTGGGGAGGATTGGGGTCAGCTCTCTACAGCTGAGACGGTCTTTATAAGCACTGCCAGCTGAAGGCTTTCTGCCAACAGCATTTCTAGCAGCTGAGGCTAATAAACTCTTCGCTGGGACAATTTGGATGGCAGATCTCCTTGTCTACCACATATACAGCCTTTTATGAGTTTAAATAGCAACACGTTAAATAATATAAACAACTACCCGATCTTTGGCCGATTGATCTCCATGTGCTTCAGTTTCTTCATTTTATAAAACGGTCACATCTATACAGGATTGTTGAAAATTAATACATGTAAAGTGTTTAGAATACTCACTGTATTGTAATGCCCACTGTGTGAATATTCATGATTATAAAATAGTAATATACATCCCTGCATTTGGAGAGTGTAAAATCTTCAGAGCTTATATCATCCTAATAATTGTCCTGTACATTTAGGTTTTCTGCCAATTGGAATGTTTTCAAGGAAACTATTTCTTTTATTATTAATTTTAAAACTGAAAAAAGAAAAGCCCTTAAAACTGCAAGCTTTCGATGCCAGTAGCCCTTGAAATTTCACTGGTTTTTCATTATGTTTTCAAGACGTCCCTCGGGGATAAGTATCACTATTTCTACACAAATATTTTAAAATTTCCTTTGTCTTAATCAAAAGCTTTAGGAAACTAAATGCACAATCTTTGAAAATGTAATTTAAAATTACAAAATACAAACCTAGAAAACTTGAGCAACACAGTATAAATTCAACCTAAGGCTTAAAATGTAGCTAGTTTCATGTGTTTGCCACACACTCTGGCAGAGGTAGGAGGGGTTTGTTTTGTTTCAAAATAACTAAAGAAGTTAAAGAATGTGTATGATTTTCTTTTCCTCAAACTAATTTATATGTAATATTTGTTTTCTGATGAACTGACTTAAAGGTTCCCATTTCAGGGCTTCTTTGTCAGTGGAAAACTTGGCAAAGAGCCCTGCAGATCCAACATTCACTGGTGGTGGAGCCTGCAGCCACTGGGCTAGCTCCCTGCTGCCCTCAACTTTTCTTCTCCTTAAAAAAAAAAAAAAAAAAAAAGGGAGGAAGGAAAATTTTGGATGAGACCATTTTATGAATGACCTTTCTCCTCACCAAACTCTCTAGACACCCAACAAACTACTTCTCTATGGGAATAGATAGCTAATCAATATAACTTTTGTATGCACTTACGGAATTAAATCAACTTACTTTTTTTATCAAACGTTTTCACTGAGAAAACAATCTGACTTTTATACAGGAGATAATCAGGTTTCTTATGCTTCAGCTCTTTAGCTTGCCCCTATTAGGGAAAAGTAGAACATTCTTCTGGAAAAATCATAAACTACAAAAGAAATCACTGATACTTTTTTAAAATAAATTTCAGAGAAACATAAACATGCTATATAACTACTGGTTTTTTGAAGCTAAGCAAGCTCGTGTCCTAGTAACTTTCAGACTAATGAGATGTAATAAAAGACTAAAGTTACTGATGGGCCACAGGAAGGATACCACCAATTATTCTGCAAGAAGACCTCTCATGGTGACACAAATTTTACTAAGCTTGGAAGCATGGGCATTTTCTGTCCCCCAAATCATGAAGTGAATGAGTTAAATATTGAGACCACTGAGAAGAGTCTAGTATTCAGAAACTCTACATTTTTATGTTGAGTAAACAGGAGATATTATATCAGCTAAAACAGCAAACTACCACATTTCTCCCAAATTGAGCAATGAGAACCCCTGATATGAACAGATATACACAGGTAGCAAGAGCAGTCACAAATATCTCTTTATACTGTTTTTATTTATTTTTATTTTTTTCTAAAGATTTACTTATTTTTTTTTAGAAAGAGAGAGAGTGGGGGGAGGGGCAGAGGGAGAGGGAGAAGCAGACTGCCTTCTGATCACAGAGCCTGACTCTAGGCTCCATCCTAGGACCCTGGGATCATGACCTGAGCCGAAATCCAGAGTTGGCTGCTCAACCGACTGAGCCACCCAGGAGTCTCTCTTTATACGGTATTTAAAAATAGAGTTTATTAACTAAAAATAAAACCTAAAATAAATTATAACTTAAAAAAACTGTAAATAAAGCAGTTCAAAGGACAGTCCAAGTATGTGAAACTGCCAACTAGGCATGAGTTAGGAACATGATTTCAACACTCTATGTAGGAAAAGTGTAAAGCTTTTCTTAGTTATATAATCATTAATTGCAGTGTTTGTCTTCAGATTAGCATGGATTGATAACTAGACTTACTAAGGTGCCTAGAAATAGAACAATTTATCCAAAGAAGTGGTAGACTGGAGACTCAAGAATAATGAGTAGTTAATTTTTATACTGTTTCTTCAGTCCCTCTGGAATGAGTAGTTTTCAGAGTTTGATTTCTGGACCAGCAGCATCACCATTACCTGGAAATTTGGTAAAAATGCAAATTCTCAAGCACACCCTAGACTTAAAAAACTGGGACGAGGCCCAGCAATCTGTGTTTTAGCATGTTCTCCACATGCTTCTGATTCAGGCTAAAGATTGGGAACCGTTTTTTATAGGAAATTATAAGCCCTTTTACAGAAATGTCATTCTACTGAATTATATGCATATCTTAATGTTCATGTTTGTATTTCAGATAAAATGTACTTTAGATATTAGCTGACTCATATGGTGATGCCAACAGTTCATCTTCTTCAGAATCATTTCCTAAACTGTATATAAGTATTTGCTTGCTTGGTCAGTTGTTGAATTTTTTTTTACTTGCTTTTATATAGATAGAGTATAAAACGTAAACACCAAAGTACTGATACTACTTATTGAAACAGAATTCTCATGATTTTATGTAAATCAAACCTGAAATTAAATGCACCAGAAATTGCAGATTTTTAGTCTCTCTTGGATGCTTATGGGGCCTAATCTTAATGATTTTGTGTTTAATTGTGGAAGAAAATACAAACAAGTTAAGACAATGCATGAAATGCCAGAACTGTATCATCAAAGACTGTGATTTAGAAGAAAATGCAATTACACGTTGTGTAACTTTTTTTTTTTTTTTTGCTTTTTGGGAATGGAAATTTTCATAACATATATAGAAAAATCTTATTTTCCTTATAATTTTAGTTATCAATTCTTTTTGTATGCATGTGAACAATATTCAATCAATTGTTCTCAAACTAAATGATCTATGAAACTTCTTTTGCTACCAGAGAGTCAAATATAAAAGGTCAGCTCTATACTACTCTATAGTCTGCATTCTTATTTTTTGCTGATTTCATTATTTGACAAAGGATATTCTTTTCATGTAATTTTTGTATATTTATTTGGCAAGCCGAGAGATCTAGAGACAAATGAAACATTTCTAGAGAGATGATGTATTTTATTAATAATACATTATTATTTATATTTATCCTATCTTAAAATGGAGAAACTTTCATGGAAGCTATAACAAAAGGTCTAGAAAGGGAAAACATTAGCTTTGGACTTACCTAGATTGAAAAAGGTATGTGGGAAAATAATTGCTAAAAGAATAATAACATATTAAAGTTAAATCATATTACTTATGGTTTAAGATTTATTTATTTATTTATTTTTATTTTTTTAAAGATCTTATTTATTTATTTGACAGTAAGAGACGGAACACAAGCAGGGAGATGGGAAAGGGAGAAGCAGGCTTCCCACCGAGCAGGGAGCCCAATGCGGGGCTCGATCCCAGGACCCGGGATCATGACCTGAGCCGAAGGCAGACGCTAAACGACTGAGCCACCCAGGCACCCCTCATTTATTTATTTTAGAGAGAGAGAGAGAAAGGGAGACAGAGCATGTGAGCTGGGGGAGGGGCAGAAGGAGAGGGAGACAAGCAAATTCCTGAGTGGGGATCCTGGACACTGGACCAACAAGGGGCTCAATCCCAGGACACTGAGATCATGACCTGAGCTGAAATCAAGAGTCAGATGCTTAACTGACTGAGCCACTCAGGTGCCCCATATTACTTACAGTTAAAATATTTATGTTATTTAGTCTTTAGTATAAGAAATTAATAATAAAAACATGCTAATTAAGAAATTTGGTCAAAATCAGTGATTTATAGTCAAGTCAATTTTCTTAAATGTTAATTATATCCAATTCACTTTTTAATCAAGAACGTCTAACAATTAGCAAATGTGCTGACCTACTAAGAAGAAGAAAACAGTTTTTAGAGCTACACTGCTTAAACTCCTGTGTGGTAAATTGATTGCAAAAGTGGCTACGATTCTCCATTTATTCCTTATTTATCCCCTTTTATAATATACTTCAGTAGGTTCAAGGAGTAAAGTCTATATCCTTACTCTTTGAGTTTGTATTAAACTTAGACTTGATTTGTCCTGTACAATGCAGTAGAATTGATAATCTGTCAGTTAAGAGACCATGTGTTTCCACTGTTTCTCTCTGAAACCTTTGTAGCTACTGAGAACAAGTCAAGGCTATGCTGTAGAATGATGAGAGTCATGTGTCCCAGCCACCCCAATAGCTTCAGCCAACAGTTAACAAACCACTAATTAGATAAATGAGTGAGGCCATCCTCTGATGGCCAGGCCTTAGCCTTCCCATCAACTGAAGATAGATACTGAAGAAAGCCCACTTTAGATTAGCCAAGTCTGGCCAAGATCAGTAGTACCATCCAACTGACCTACAAACTCACAATTCACAACACAATTCACATTCACTGAGGTTTTGTTATTTGTGGCCATTTGGGTTGCCAGACTTAGTTAGTAAAAATACAAGATACTGGGCCACCTGGGTGGCTCAGTTAGTTAAGCATCTGCCTTCGGCTCAGGTCACGATCCCAAGGTCCTGGGATCCAGCCCATGTCAGGCTCCCTGTTCAGTGGGGAGCCTGCTTTTCCCTCTTCCTCTCCCTTACCCTGCTTGTGCTCTCTCTCTCTCTCCCAAATAAATAAAATCTTTAAAAAGAATACAAGATGCTCGCTTAAATATTGAATTATTTCTAATTAACTTTGAATATTGCATTGAGATAAAAGAAAATTTGTGAGAGACTTATCTATACTAAAAATTATTTCTGATTTATCTGCAATAAATTGTAAGTATTTGAATTGCATACTTCTTTCTTCAACTATATTTCCCTGATGATTTGGATTTATTTAACAGTTTCTTGTTTTGCATAATTTGCTTGTCAGATTCCATTGAAACATAGCTCCTACAATCATCGTAGCCAACTTCTTTTGTACTTTGGTCCATTGAACATTCACTAATGGGAAAACACACTGAGCATTAGCATTATACACTGGTATACCGAACACTTGTTAGCATAAAGTTAACTCAGAGTTGATTTTCAATTTGATTTTTGAAGCACATACTATTTTTTAGGGAAGTACAATTGACACACAATGTTACATGAGTTTCAAGTATACATAGTGATTCAACCAGTTTATACATTATGCTATGCTCACCACAAGTGTAGGTATTATGTGACACCTAACACTATTTTAATGGCACAACTTGCTTTTGCCTTCTTCAGGATTGTGTTGCATATCCTGATAAGCAACTTTTTAAAATGTTGTCCACTAACAAGAAAAGAGCATTGTTATCAACTTTTATTCCATTCTTCTTCAGCATTACACATAATGATTTCATATTCTCATGCTGGAAGAATATTTACTAACATCCATATAGAAGAATCAAATTCTTTAAGGGGTGAAGTCCACTTCAAAAAATAGTCATGACAAATACCTTAGCAATTATACACTTCAAATCAGAATTTATTTTCCTATTTATAAGTGATGTCCCTCTTTTAAGAAGAGCCTTGATACCTAGCAGGATACATTTTTTCATTGATTCTCTCTTTAACACATCTGAAAAGTTCCTTGAAACAAGGCAGTATTTCAATAATACTGTTAACTCTTCTTTCAATTTACATAATCCTAATATTAAAAAGAAACTATAGGCTTCACTTAGTGTCAACATTCTTATCATCAAGAATCTGGGGGGCCTCGGGGCACCTGGGTGGCCCAGTAGGTTAAGCATCTGCCTTCAGCTCAGGTCATGATCCCAGGGTCCTAGGATTGAGCCCTGTATCAGGCTCCCTGCTCAGTGGGGAGTCTGCTTCCCCTTCTCCCTCTGCACCCCCCCACTTGTGCTCTCTCTTGCATGCATGCTCTCTCCCTCTCTCTCTCAAATAAATAAATAAATAAATAAATAAATAAATAAATAAAAAGAATTTGGGAGGCCTTTTTTTAAGAATTAAACAGATTTCAGAGCTTCAAATAAATTGAGGATTCTCTCAACTGCATTTGTTAAAGAGAGCCACAGGGTTTTGAATGTGAAAGAAGTTAATATTGAATGCCAAAATAATCACAAAAATTCTTTAATCTTTCAGTTTGAATAGAACAAATGAAGTGAAAGAATAATTTTATAACATTTACTTCAATAGAATGGAAATCCAATGATGCTTGAGGAGCATTATTAGAATATGGGCAAGACAGCCAATACCTTCTGTAAGACCATTCGTGTTTTGCTTCAACTTCAAATAGACACCGTCTTCACATTTATACTAACATTTACCAAATTTATATTTGTTTGAACTCCATTAAAAGCAGTACTTTTTCTCCATTAACTACTAAATAAGAGAATCTGCAAAATTTTCTATTGTTTCTCAAGTCCATTTTATAAGCAAGACATTTTCACACATACAAAAATATTGCATGGGCAAAGGGAAATTTTTTTCGGCATTGTGATTGCTTATCTATGGTTTATGCAAGTTATGGTTTAAAAAGTGAGACATTTATATTTTTATCTCTGTAGTAGTAAATGGAGTTAGTACTTTTAAAAGTTTTTGCAATAGATTTTTTTTTGGCACTTGAAAATTTGCTTGCAATTTTAGAATCAGAAAATACCTCTGATAGGAGTATGTTTGGTCCTTTGAGCTGAAAAAGACTAATGAAAATATTCAGTGTCGATGGCCATTTCAACTTGTTTTCTTTATCTGAATTTCTCTTCATAGGAATGTTTGTTATTTATCTCTTTCTTTGGTACTAGTTTGTTGGGGTTAATGTAGAGCATGAAATCAGCCATAATACCTGGCTTGCTAAAATGTAACACAAAGGCCACTGGGGCCTAGGGAAGGTTTTGGAGAAGGGCATAGGCTTTTGGAATGTCGAGGCCTACATGACCACTCTGTGGTAGGAATGCGGCGGTGGGGGTTGTTGCCTTCTCAGAAGCTTTCTTAGCCCAAACAGCCTCCCTGTGATCTAAGAGATGTAAGATGTCTGCATTGTCCCTTAGGCTGTGTTTAGCAGAACTCGTAGAACACCCAGATTAGCATATTGTATCTTTCCCGTAAACAGATCCTCCTAGTTCCAGTAAGACCCCTTGTCACACATCACGTGCTTGAGAAACAGTGATAAGGATTTGTGATTATCCTGAAGGACCAACAAAGGCAGGGGCAAAGAAGAGCAAAGGGTCTTGGTCTCTAAGCGTTGACCTCCTTGCCTTCTCTCTTTCAAGGCAAAGTTTGGAGTCCTCTTTCATCCATAGGTACAGGGATTGCGGGCCATTCCCGGCACTAGTTGAAGCTCTTGGCTGGAAAATATTGCTTTGTATCTGATTTTCCATCATTATCGATATTGAATTAACAAATTCATATTGCTCAAGGAGGCTCAAGAGTTCTTTTTCTTTGTTTAATAAGTGTCCACTCTTTAGAAAATGTATCACAAAACTGATTCTTTCATTTTGGGGTACAAATATATACAAATAAAAAATAGATAACAGAGCTCTGGGCCTTAGTGACATCTTCCTGGAAACCTTGGCACCATGACAGCCCACATGGAGGAAGAAGCGGATGCGCAGGCTGAAGTAAAAAAGGATGAGTCAGAGGTCCAAGTAAACCACTAGCTTGTGCACCCATGGAAGCCACAGGAGCAGAACCACGGAAAGCTGGAGGCCAGGGATGCTGGTACAAATTGGACTGCATGCCAACTTTCTAGAACTTGATTCAATGGATTGCAATGACCACCTTTGAGAGACCCATCTGGCTCACACCAAAACAATTCCTTTTGGTCCTTTGCCCCTGGACGTGTGACTTTTGGGGCTAATTCTGTTTTCATCTGTGGCTGAGTGTACAATACATCATCGCTTCCGCTGTCTTAGCTGAAGAAAAGAAGATAATAATAGAAACCACTGCAGGAATCGAAAAGATCCCATCTGATAATCTCACAGCCACACCAGTGGGTCTGTTTTTTCACAAGTGCAAACTCATAACTAACTAATCAGAGTTCGAATCATTGAGAGAGTTGCAAACTAACAATAAGTGACTTTGAGGTCTGATGAAAAAATGGTTAACTCCCTTTTGCCTGCAAGAGACAGCTGTATTTTAAGATATGACTACAAAGCTAGAGTTGATCTTCCATATAGTTTAGGAAAGCCTGAAGTTCAAGAACTAATGGACTTCCAGAAGCAGATATGTTTTTGATGGACTTTCAGGTGTGTTAGTATGGGTCTTAAAAGTAGGGCTGATGTTGACTGGCTGATTGGCTGTGTCTAGACTGGTCACTGATGAAGCTGCTGACTTTCAAATGCATGGGGCTGTCATTCATGTTCTTACTTTCCAAAGTGAGACTATTGTGGAGTGGCTGATTTCAGTGCTTGGGAACAAATTTGAGGTTTTCTCTACTTAATGGCAGCTACTTGTCACAACTTAGAACTCTGGCCAAAACAGTCTTTCTCTTTCTCTTTTATGAATAGAAAAAAAAATAAGTACTTTTAATTCTCAGCCCTCCCTGTTCATTTTCCCTTAGTTAAAACTGCAGGAGAAACCCTAAGAGATCATTCAGATCTTTATTAGTGAGTGGAAGTATGGCTTCAGCTAGTTGGCTTAATTTATTTAAGCACCAGTTACTGGGGCAGAAAAATAGGTCTGGCATATTTTTTGTAGTTTTTTGACAAAAGCTAAAAGACATTTAAAGTATCCTATCAAAGTTACTCCAGGACATAGAGCAAAATCATTCAACACAGGACATGTTCTGTGCATATAGGACACTTGGCAACCATAATGACAGTAGATAACAGATCCTTCTCCTGCAAAGGTGAGGTTTTGTTTTTGTTTTCGGGTGGTGTTTCTTTGTTTGTTTTTAGCCCTTAATTTGAACACATTCCATGATGAGGACCTTACATATCCTGGATAAGTACAGTTTAGTTGACCCTGCTCTTCTTGTGGGAAACCTGCCCTTCTGTATACTGAACCTGTGTTTTCACCCACTGATCCAAATCCCAATCTTTGTCATCATGCAGAACCAGTCTAATCCTTCTTCCACAATGGATTTCCTCAAGCATTTTATTTTAGTCATCATGCCCCTTTCTGAGTTTAGTCTTATTAAGGTAAAATACCCAGATACTAAGCTCCATTTCTTTGTCTTACAAGGCTAAGTCTGTAAAAAAAAGAAAAGAAAAATTTAGTTTAAAATGGTTTATTTTTGTGAAGTTGTCCTGGCCATAATGATTAACATTTCTATTTTCTCTACTACAAACTGTCCCATTTATAATTTCAGCTAGCATCTCACACGGAATTAATATTTTAATCTATTTTGAAAATAATTACTTCATTTTACCATTGTCATTGGTAGTTCCTTTATGCCATATCTCAAAGATAATGGAATAAGTGCAGGGAGTTGTTTTTTTTTTTAATGTTTTAAAATTTTCATAGACTCCAGACATGTAATTTTCTGGGCCATGAGCCCTGAGCTCTTACAACTTCTTCCTTTTACAACTTCTTAATATATCTTGTATTTCAATTCCCTCTTAACAACTTCTGTATCCTTTTCAATGGCAGCTTTGAAAATCTGGGATTAATTCTTACATAAGTACTGTTTTGTTATGGAAGAAATTATGTCTTCATAGATAGAAAGAGGTTGTAAATCATATTTAAAAATTTATTTTAATATGCCTTTAGTATTCTTCTGATGAAAGGAAAAGTCCTATAGAGGCATTATATTTTGAACTTTATAAAAGTATGTATAATTACTTTTTTTAGAATTTCTTTATTAAAGTTTTATTAACTTTATTGACATGGTGTTTGCAATGAAAGCCAAAAGTAAAAAATAGTTATGTTAGGTTCTAAAAATCTTACCTTATTCATAACATATAACTGCTGTAACTTGACCTTGAGATAAAACCGAAATGAGATGTGGAAAAGCAAATGATACCAACATTCTGTTGCTGATCAAGAATCATTGAATTTCACACATAACGTTTTACTTTTTTTATAATGACGTTATTTTAATATATTTTTCATCTAGCTGAGAGTATATATTTTAAATATTTTTCCATGTTGATAAGCCAACAACTGGCTTTGTTACAAGATAAGTGTATTTTAGTACTGTCATTGATTTTCAGTATCTACATAGTAAATAGAATTGTCATAGTGGTTTTAAATGTTAAATGTTTAATTTGGGGCAGACAGTAGTTTAAAATTCATCTCTGGTGATATAAACTTCATGAACTAATTGCTAATAACAGATTTGAAAGAAAGAAATTAAATATGTACGTAATTTAAATACATAGTGAAATGTACTTGAGATTTTACAATGCAAATCTATAAATTCTTAAACTTTCACTGTGTTTTTATTCATACTTTTGCTAGAGACATTTTGAGTTATATCCAAGTTTTCTGAACTCATGATTTTAAATAAAAATTGCACATAAGTTCTCAATATATATTCTAGTTACTATTGCTGTGTAACAAACCACCTCGAACTTAGAGTTATAAGCAACAACCATTTTATTACACTCACTAATTCTGTGGGTCAGGAATTAGGGAATGGCACAGAGGACAAATATTTCTTGCTCTACCATGTCTGGAGCCTTAGCTGGGAAGACTCAGCAGTGGTTGTGGCCTTGAAAAGCTGGAGCTGGGGAATTTACTTCCAAGATGGCTTCTTTTCTCACATTCTGGTATCTGGGCTGGATCTGTTGACTGGATCACCTACACATGACCTCTCCATGTGATATGGATTCCTTAGAGCCTGGTGGCTGAGGTCTGAAAGGATGTGTCCCAAGAGAGGACTCCAAAGAGTAAGTGATAGAAACGAATGAGTGATAGAATAAAAGCTGCATGGCCTTTCTGACCGAGTCTCAGAAGTCACAACATTTCACTTCCATTAGGTTCTGTCGGTTAAAAAATAGTCAAGTAAGGTTGGCTCTGAGTCGAGAGGAGATAGACACCACCTCTCAGGGTAGGGTTATCAATGAACTTATGGACAGATCTTAAAACCACTGTTTTAAGCATGTTCATTTTTTTAAGATTTTAAAGATTTTGAAATATCTAATATTATCTTTCCCATGAATAAATCCTAAATTGACACCCAATTATTCCCACCTCTTGGGGTTTACATCTTTGTGTAATACTTTTTTTGGTGAGTGTGGGCAGAATTTGTGAACTTGCTTTTAACTGATAAAATAAGGTGATAGAATGTCATTCTTGCAGTTATATTATATCACATGAGGTGTCATCTTAGCCAACTAGAGCTAGAGATTCTCCTGTGGGTTCAATGAAGGATGGCAGCCATGTTGGAGAAGTGCCCACATGGCTAGGAACTATGGGTGGTCTCTAGGACCTGAGAGCAGTCTCCAGCTTGCAGCCAGCAAAAAGCCAGGACTTCCAATCATATGGCCTCAGAGAAATGGATTCTACCAATAACTCGGATGAACTTGGGAGTGAATTCTTCCCTTGACGAGCCTTCTGTTTAGAATATAGTCCATCTACCTTGATTGCAGCCTTGTGAGATCCTGAGGAAAGGAGGCTGTTAAGTTATGCCCAGATTCTTTCACATGGAGATGTGAGATAATAAATGTGTATTTCTTTAAGCTGCTTAGTTTGTGGTAATTTGTTACACAGTGACAAAATACCAATACAATCTTATTGTAGGTTCCCACACGTGCTGTGGTTTTAATCATATAGGGTGACCACATGATTTAATTGTCCAAATTGAGACTCTTAAATTTTAAAAGTACACTAAAGTAATTGAAATTATGTAAATTCTGAAATATTTATTTATTGATAATATATTGGTGCACCTATAAAATAGCTCTTTTAAACAATACTCTTAGTTTTCTTTAAAAAATAAAAATATATACCTATATAAAAAGAAAATAGATTTTATTGTATTAATTATCGGAACATTAAAAAAAATAAGTACTACATTTATTCATGAACTTAATCCATTTGTTAGTCATATCTTTCTCTAATAGCATATCCCTCATATTTTCTAAAATGTGTGTGGGAATATGCTTTTTCAACATGGACTTGATATCAAAATTTTCCATAATATTTCTATATTCTTTCCTAAAGTTATATATTTTGTTTAATAAAATTGAAATTTTATTGCTGAACTGGAGTCTCTCCTATAGAAGATATTTTTTAGTTGAGAAAATATTTTTATATAGTTGCTGAATTTCCTGGTAAGCTCAGAAAAAAAAAATTTTTTGATGTAGAGGGTTTCTCAATTCCTACACACATATATATATATTTTTTTAATTTTTAATTTTTTAATTTTTTTTTGAGAGAGAGAGCATTGCGAGCAGGGTGTGGGGGCAGAGAGGGAGAGAGGGAATCTTAAGCAGGTTCCATGCTCAGTGCAGAGCCTAATGAGGGGCTTGATCTCATGACATTGACACCACAACCTGAGCCGAAATCAAGAGTTGGATGCTTACCAGACTGAGGCACCCAGGTGCCCCTCAATTCCTATATTTCATTCAAATATTTTAACCCACGTAACTATAGTGTCTTTTAAATTGCATTTAGAAATTTTTGCTTTGAAAAAAACATTTGCAAGATAAAAATTCATCAAGCAAACTGTCTCTATGAATATTTGTTATTCTATTCAAATTCAATATTTCTTTCAATATAAATATCAGTATCTTGTTTAATATCTATTTTGTTGAATATTTTCCAAATAAGATATTGTGAAAGTATAAGCCTTCTTATTTAATTTCATTCCCATAGAGAATATGAATTTATCCGATAACACATAAGGTTTTTAACAAAAGATTCATCCCCAAATTCAAGATATCACAAAACTCAGTTATACAAATTCAGACTTAAATCTTATATATCATTTAACATTTGCCATTTAGGTTGAAGTGGTAAAGATAAATATTAAAGACTTCTCTTTGTAAACTTGGTTTTCTTAAATTATAATTTGCTAAATTTTCAAAAGGTAGTCTTGGGCATTCTATTAATTGAACATATTTATTAAAGAATTCAAGCCCTTATTTTTTGTTTGTTTGTTTTGCTCCCCGAGTCTTGCCTGTTCTTTATTTTGTGCTTTTTTTCTTTTTAATGAGGTTTTTTAAAATTTTTTATTAATTTTATTTTATTATGTTAGTCACCATACATTACATCATTAGTTTTTTTTTTTTCCCTCTTGGCAACTCTAAATATTCCTGTTTTATTTTACTTTATTTTATTATGTTATGTTAATCACCATACATTACATCATTAGTTTTTGATGTAGTTTTCCATGATTCATTGTTTGCATATAACACCCAGTGCTCCATTCAATATGTGCCCTCTTTAATACCCATCACCAGGCTAACCCATCCCCCCACACCCCTCCCCTCTAGAACCCTCAGTTTGTTTCTCAGAGTCCATAGTCTCTCATGGTTCGTCTCCCCCTCCAATTTGCCCCCCTTCATTTCTACCTTCCAACTATCTTCTTTTTTTTAACATATGATGTATTATCTGTTTCAGAGGTACACGTCTGTGACTCAACAGTTTTACACAATTCACAGCGCTCACCATAGCACATACCCTCCCCAATGTCTGTCACCCAGCCACCCCATGCTTCCCAACCCCCACCACTCCAACAACCCTCAGTTTGTTTCCTGAGATTAAGAATTCCTCATATCAGTAAGAGCATATGATACATGTCTTTCTCTGATTGACTTATTTCCCTCAGCATAATACTCTACAGTTCGATCCACGTCATTGCAAATGGCAAGATTTCATGTTTTTTTTTTTTTTTTTATGGCTGCATAATATCCCATTGTACATATATACACCACATCGTCTTTATCCATTCATCTGTCGATGGACATCTTGGCTCTTTCTTTAGTTTGGCTATTGTGGACATTGCTGCTATAAACATCGGGTGCATGTACCCTTCAGATCCCTACATTTGTATCTTTGGGGTAAATACCCAGTAGTGCAATTGCTGGGTCATAGGGTAGCTCTATTTTCAACTTTTTGAGGAACCACCGTACTGTTTTCCAGAGTGGTTGCACCAGCTTGCATTCCCACCAACAGTGTAGGAGGGTTCCCCTTTCTCCACATCCCCACCAACATCTGTCGTTTCCTGAATTGTTAATTTTAGCCATTTTGACTGGTGTGCAGTGGTATCTCATTGAGGTTTTGATTTGGATTTCCCTGATACCGAGCGATGTTGAGCACTTTTTCATGTGTCTGTTGGCCATTTGGATGTCTTTTTGGAAAAAATGTCTTTCATGTCTTCTGCCCATTTCTTGATTGGATTACTTGTTCTTTGGGTGTTGAGTTTAATAAGTTCTTTATAGATTTTGGATACTAGCCCTTGATTTGATATGTAATTTGCAAATATCTTCTCCCATTCTGTCAGTTGTCTTTTGGTTTTGTGGACTGTTTCTTTTGCTGTGCAAAAGCTTTTTATCTTGATGAAGTCCCAGTAGTTCATTTTTGTCCTTGCTTCCCTTGCCTTTGGTGATGTTTCTAGGAAGAAGCTGCGGCAGCTGAGGTCGAAGAGGTTGCTGCCTGTGTTCCCCTTTGGGATTTTGATGCACTCCTGTCTCACATTTAAGTCTTTCAACCATTTGGAGTCTATTTTTGTGTGTGGTGTAAGGAAATGGTCCAGTTTCATTCTTCTGCATGTGGCTGTCCAATTTTCCCAACACCATTTGTTGAAGAGACTGTCTTTTTTCCATTGGACATTCTTTCCTGCTTTGTCGAAGATTAGTTGACCACAGAGTTGAGGGTCCATTTCTGGGCTCTCTATTCTGTTCCATTGATCTGTGTGTCTGTTTTTGTGCTAGTACCGTACTGTCTTGATGATGACAGCTTTGTAATAGAGCTGGAAGTCCGGAATTGTGATGCCGCCAGCTTTGCTTTTCTTTTTCAACATTCCTCTGGGTATTTGGGGTCTTTTCTGGTTCCATACAAATTTTAGGATTATTTGTTCCATTTCTTTGAAAAAAGTGGATGGTATCTTGATAGGGATTGCATTAAATGTGTAGATTGCTCTAGGTAGCATTGACATCTTCACAATATTTGTTCTTCCAATCCATGAGCATGGAATGTTTTTCCATTTCTTTGTGTCTTCCTCAATTTCTTTCATGAGTATTTTATAGTTTTCTGAGTATAGATTCTTTGCCTCTTTGGTTAGACTTATTCCTAGGTATCTTATGGTTTTGGCTGCAATTGTAAATGGGATCAACTCCTTAATTTCTCTTTCTTCTGTCTTGTTGGTGTATAGGAATGCCACTGATTTCTGTGCATTGATTTTATATCCTGCCACTTTACTGAATTCCTGTATGAGTTCTAGCAGTTCTGGGGTGGAGTCTTTGGGGTTTTCCACAGGAAGTATCATACCATCTGCAAAGAGTGAGAGTTTGACTTCTTTGCTGATTTGGATGCCTTTTATTTCTTTTTGTTGTCTGATTGTTGTGGCTAGGACTTCTAGTACTATGTTGAATAGCAGTGGTGATAGTGCACATCCTTGCCGTGTTCCTGACCTTAGGCAGAAGCTCTCAGTTTTTCCCCATTGAGAATTATATTCACTGTGGGTTTTTCATAGATGGCTTTGTGATATTTAGGTATGTACCCTCTATCCCTATACTCTGAAGAGTTTTGATCAAGAAAGGATGCTGTACTTTGTCAAATGCTTTTCCTGCATCTATTGAGAGGATCATATGGTTCTTGTTCTTTCTTTTGTTAATGTATTGTATCACACTGATTGATTTGTGGATATTGAACTAACCTTGCAGCCCAGGATAAATCCCACTTGGTCGTGGTGAATAATCCTTTTAATGTACTGTTGGATCCTATTGGCTAGTACTTTGGTGAGAATTTTTGCATCCATGTTCATCAGGGATATTGGTCTGTAATTCTCCTTTTTGATGGGGACTTTGGTTTTGGAATTAAGGTAATGGTGGCCTCATAAAACGAGTTTGGAAGTTTTCCTTCCATTTCTATTTTTTGGAAAAGTTTCAGGAGAATAGGTATTAATTCTTCTTTAAATGTTTGGTAGAATTCCCCTGGGAAGCCATCTGGCCCTGGGCTCTTGTTTGTTGGGAGATTTTTGATTAA
This sequence comes from Eumetopias jubatus, assembly GCF_037043125.1. Lineage (NCBI taxonomy): Eukaryota > Metazoa > Chordata > Mammalia > Carnivora > Otariidae > Eumetopias > Eumetopias jubatus. The sequence continues at coordinate 95,964,448 of NW_028274812.1, forward strand.
TGCTTCAATTTCCTTAGTGGTTATAGGTCTGTTCAGGTTTTCTATTTCTTTCTGGTTTAGTTTGGTAGTTTTATACATCTCTAGGAATGCATCCATTTCTTCCAGATTATCTAATTTGCTGGCATATAGTTCCTCATAACATGTTCTTATAATTGCTTATATTTCTTTGGTGTTGGTTGTGATCTCTCCTCTTTCATTCATGATTTTATTTATTTGGGTTCTTTCTCTTTTCTTTTTGATAAATCTGGCCAGGGGTTTATCAATCTTATTAATTCTTTCAAAGAACCAGCTCCTAGTTTCATTGATCTGTTCTACTGTTCTTTTGGTTTCTATTTCATTGATTTCTGCTTTGATCTTTATTATTTCTCTTCTCCTGCTGGTTTTAGACTTTACTTGCTGTTCTTTCCCTAGCTCCTTTAGGTGTAGGGTTAGGTTGTGTATTTGAGACCTTTCTGTTTCTTGAGAAAGTCTTGTATTGCCATATACTTTCCTCTTAGGACTGCCTTTGCTGCATCCCAAAGATTTTGAACAGTTGTGTTTTCATTTTCATTGTTTTCCATGAAATTTTTTAATTCTTCTTTAATTTCCTGGGTGACCGTTCATTCTTTAGTAGGATGCTCTTTAGCCTCCATGTATTTGAGTTCTTTCCGACTTTCCTCTTGTGATTGAGTTCTAGTTTCAAAGCATTGTGGTCTGAAAATATGCAGGGAGTGATCCCAATCTTTTGGTACCAGTTGAGACCTGATTTGTGACCTAGGGTGTGATCAATTCTGGAGAATGTTCCATGGGCACTAGAGAAGAATGTGTATTCTGTTGCTTTGAGATGGAATGTTCTGAATATGTCTGTGAAGTTCATTTGGTCCAGTGTGTCATTTAAAGTCTTTATTTCCTTATTGATCTTTTGCTTAGATGATCTGTCCATTACAGTGAGGGGGGTGTCAAAGTCCCCCTATTATTGTATTGTTGTCAAGTGTTTCTTTGCTTTTGTTATTAATTGGCTTATATAATTGGCTGCTCCCATGTTAAGGGCATAGATATTTACAATTGTTAGATCTTCTTGTTGGATAGACCCTTTAAGTAGGATATAGTGTCCTTCCTCATCTCTTATTATAATCTTTGGTTTAAAATCTAGTTTGTCTGATATAAGGATTGCCACCCCAGCTTTCTTTTGGTGTCCATTAGCTTGGTAAATAGTTTTCCACCCCCTCACTTTCAATGTGGGGTGTCTTTGGGTCTAAAATGAGTCTCTTGCAGACAGCATATGGATGGGTCTTGTTTTTTATCCCATCTGATACCCTGTGTCTTTTGACTGGGGCTTTTAGCCTATTTACATTCAGGGTAACTATTGAAAGATATGAATTTAGTGCCATTGAATTGCCGGTAAGGTGACTGTTACTGTATATTGTCTGTGTTCCTTTCTGGTCTATGTTACTTTTAGGCTCTCTCTTTGCTTAGAGGACCCTCTTCAATATTTCTTGTAGGGCTGGATTTGTGTTTCCAAATTCCTTTAGTTTTTCTTTGTCCTGGAAGCTTTTGATCTCTCCTTCTATTTTCAATGACAGCCTAGCTGGATATAGTATTCTTGGCTGCATATTTTTCTCATTTAGTTCTTTGAATATATCATGCCAGTCCTTTCTGGCCTGCCCAGGTCTCTGTGGATAGGTCTGTTGCCAATCTAATGTTTCCACCATTGTAGTTTACAAATCTCTTGTCCCAAGCTGCTTTCAGGATTTTCTCTTTGTCTCTGAGATTCATAAGTTTTAGTATTAGATGTCGGGGTGTTGACCTATTTTTATTGATTTTGAGGGGGTTTTCTGTGCCTCCTGCATTTTGATGCCTGTTTCCTTGCCCAAATTAGTGAAGTTCTGTGCTATAATTTGCTCCAATATACCTTCTGCCCCTCTCTCTCTTTCTTCTTCTTCTGGGATCCCTATTATTCTAATATTGTTTCATCTTATGGTATCACTTCTCTCTCAAATTCTGCCTTCATGATCCAGTAGTTGTTTATCTCTCTTTTTCTCAGCTTCTTTATTTTCCATCATTTGGTCTTCCATATTACTAATTCTCTCTTCTGCCTCATTTATCCTAGCAGTTAGAGCCTCCATTTTTGATTGCACCTCCTTAATAGCCTTTTTGATTTCTACTTGGTTAGATTTTAGTTCTTTTATTTCTCCAGAAAGGGTTTCTCTAATATTTTCCATGCTTTTTTCAAGCCTAGCTATTATCTTTATAATCTTCATTCTGAACTCTAGTTCCAACATCTTACTAATGTCTGTATTGATTAGGTTCTTGGCAGTCGGGACTGCCTCTTGTTCTTTTTTTTGAGGTGATTTTTTCTGTCTTGTCATTTTGTCCAGAAGAGAATAGATGAATAAGAGAACAAAATGCTAACAGGGTAACAACGACCCCAGAAAAATATACACTAAACAAATCAGAAGAGACCTGAAACCAGGGCAAAAGAAAGCTGAGCAACTTTGGGGAAAGCAAATATTTTTTGTAGTAATCACACACACGCAATAATCAAGAGACAAAGAAATTCTCAAACTCTTCAAGTTACGTTCAAAACCCCATCCCTGTCATTTAAGTACCTTCAAAGCAAATCACCAAAGTGGCTGAGCAATCTCTACTGCAATATTTAGTTATGTTTATAAATCCTAAAATCTTTATGGCGCCATTGCTGGCTGGCAACAGAGCAGTTTTTGGTGTTTCTGAAATTGCGGGTGCTTAATTATGTCTTACGATGTTGGTTATCAATAAAGGGTGCATCCATGTCCGAACTCAAAAAAAAAAAAAAAGAAAAAAGAAAGAAAAAAAGAAAAAGATAAAAAGAATATGATCAAATATGATCAAGCTGGTGCATAGATCAGTGCTACACACTAGATTTTGGGTGTATTTTGGTCTGTTAGAAGAAACTGGCTCCCAAAATTTTAAAGAAAAAAAACCTTATATATGTACAAATATAAGGGTAAATACGATGATGTGATGGAATATGACTGTAAAGATGAAAATAATTATAAATGATTTTATAAAAGGAATTGATAGGATAAGAAGCTGATTGAAAAAAGAAAGGAGAGAAATTAAAAAAAAAAGAGAGAGAATGTGATCAGGCAGGAGACTAGAACAAAGCCATACACTAGAGATTTAGGGTGTATTTTGTTCTGTTAGAAGAAACTGTATCCCAAAATTTTAAAGAGAGAACAACTTATATATATACCAAAAATAAGATTAACTACTATGAAGGGATAGAATATGACTCTAAAAATGAAAAATCAAAAAGATTTTTAAAAAAGAGATTGATGTTGCTTGTAAAAGGGAAAAAGAAAAATTCAAAAAAAATATAGTTAAAAAAATTAACTTTGAAAGACTAAAGAATCATGGGAAAAAAGCCATGAATTCTATGTGCAGTATTCCCTTAGTGCTGGAGTTCTGCTGTTCTCATTGATCAGTAAACTTGGTCTTGGCTGGCTGTTCTTGCTGATCTTCTGGGGGAGGGGCCTGTTGCAGTGGTTTCCATATGTTTTTGCCGGAGGGGGAATTGCCCCGCCCTTGCCGGTCCAGGCTAAGTAATCTGCTTGGGTTTGCTCTCGGGAGTTTTTGTTCCCAACAAGCTTTCCATACAGCTTTGGAGGACGAGAGTGAAAATGGCGGCCTCCCAATCTCTGCCCCGGAGGAGCTGAGAACTCTGGGCCCCACTCTTCAGTGAGCCCCCAGAGAAAAGCAGTCGATCACTCCCATCTCCCCGGTCTCCGGCTGTACTCCGTGCTCCCCCGGCCTGTGACCGAGCATTTCTATCTCTGGCACACGATCCCGTGTGGAGTCTCCAAACCCAGCAGATCCCTGCTGTGTGCTCCTGCACTGCTCCTCCCAGCAGAGGAAAGGGAGTCTCCCCGGATCTGCCACTTTTTGGGTCCCTGTTGGAAGAGCAGTGGTCTGACTTTGCCATGGATCACGGTTTATGGCAATGCTGAGCTGAGAGCCTCGGCTCCATTTTTGCAGCCAGCTTCCCCGCTCCGAAACCTGGGAGCTCTGCTGTACTCAGACACCCCTGGTCTTTCTGTGACCCCAAGGGTCCTGAGACCACACTGTCCCATCGAGGGTTCCATCCCCCCTGCTTAGCCACTGGAGTGATGTCCCTCAGCAGAGCAGACTTCTAAAAGTTCCAATTTTGTGCTCTGCATCTCTAACACTTGCTGGTAGCGGCTGAGGGAGACTCCCTCCCCCCACTGTCTATCTTCCCAAATATCCCCTTGGATTCACTTCTCCGCACATCCTACCTTCCAGAAAGTGGTCGCTTTTCTGTTCAGAGAGCTGCTGCTATTCTTTTCTTCGATCTGTTGAGTTCATAGGTGTTCAGAATGGTTTGATCCCTATCTAGCTGAATTCCTGGGACCAGATGAAATTTAGGTCTCCTACTCCTCCACCATCTTAACATCATTAGTTTTTGATGTAGTGTTCCATGATTCATTGTTTGCATATAACACCCAGTGCTCCATGCAATACCTGCCCTCCTTAATACCCATCGCCGGGCTAACCCATCCCCCTACCCCCTCCCCTCTAAAACCCTGTTTGTTTCTCAGAGTCCATAGTCTCTCATGGTTTGTCTCCCCCTCCGATTTCCCCCCCTTCATTTTTCCCTTCCTATTATCTTCTTCTTTTTTTTTTTTTAAGATATAATGTATTATTTGCTTCAGAGGTACAGGTCTGTGATTCATCAGTCTTACACAATTCACAGTGCTCACCATAGCACATACCCTCTCCAATGTCCATCACCCAGCCACCCCATCCCTCCCATCCCCCACCACTCCAGCAACCCTCAGTTTGTTTCCTGAGATTAAGAGTTCCTCATATCAGTGAGATCATATGATACTTGCCTTTCTCTGATTGACTAATTTCTTTTGAATAAAATGCCATCACAATGTAGAGGAATCTTTTACAAAACATGTTCTATACATATTAGAAACTGAGATTTATTTGCAAAGTTGTTCACAAAGGCCCTAATATTCTAAAATATGATCAAAGATAATCGGTGAAGAAGGAATATTATACATTAAGCTATGGTATTTTTTTCAACATCAGTTCATCACAAAAGATTGTAGTTCAACAATATATTCCCTAATATGTGTAAATTTTGACATCTAGATCTTCAATTTTGAATAGTAGAATATTTCCCCAGTTTGGCTTCATTCATGAATTATTTTTGCCTCATAGCCAATCCCAAGTACATTTTTTTCTTTATAGTTTTTTTTTAGTAGGAACGTTGCTTTTATTATATTGGTATGATACACCAAACTTTCCATTTGTATTATCACAATCATGACAAAAATTATCTTCCATGTTAAACTTTTAGTAGAACTTACAATAACATTCACAGTCAAGTCAGATCTTTTACTTGGTGGAATACATTTCAACAGATTTACTTTGATTCCATGAATCAGATGGGAAACAAAACTTTTGTGGTAATTAGCTAAACTGCTTTTCTATTGAAATTTCTGAACACAATATAATAAACAGGTATTACTTACAAGTTCTCTTTCTCATGGAGTGAATATATTAACAGCCCTATCTTTATTATTCACATGTGCGCGCGCACACACACACACACACACACACACCAATACACAAAAACCAAAAACCCAGAGTCTTAGAAAGTAAATAGGTAGATTAACTTAGAATAGTTACTTAACTAAATGAAAAGTCATGCTTTATAGATTAATATATGCCCCACCTCTGCCTGTTCATGTGTTTAGATGTCTTTGGGTGCTGTCTTCTTAAAATGCTGATGCTTCTGTTGCAGATTTGTCTTTTGATTTTAACATGATCAGTACAACTCTCAGGGTAGATGGTAAATAGTGAAATACATTTTGTTTAAATTACAAGCGCATCATCAACTTTCTTGAGAGATGGAAATTCAGAACTTATTACTCTAAACGCACATTTCTGTTTCCTCATGAGATTGCTATCAAAAGATTTTATTACAAAATAAAAAGTACTAGTATAAGCAAAAATCCAATGAACACTTGTGGAGTTATGTTGTACAATTTTTAAAAACTCCACAAAATCCAGAGTATTCGCTACAATCTATACTCTAGCAGGACTGTCCAGCTTCTGTTCCCTCAGCCTCTATTCATGTATGTTCAGCTTATAATTTTCAATATTTCCCTCTGGCCCACAGGATTGGTATTGTGTCAGCCTCAGATATCTCACAAAACTAGGAAGGGGTCATGGAAAAAACTAGACAGCTTGTAAGACCAAGGGACCCACAGGGGCTGATGGGTAGATTTCTTTTCTGACCATCACCACCCAAGATCACATGGAGTTAGCTGTCCCTAGCTGCTTCTCACAGAGCACACTTTATTTGATCAGCTGGTACCCTGCATGCTGTCTTTGAAAAGGAGATAGTAGTTATATGTTCCATCTGGAAAAGATCAAATAAAGAAAGAGTCTTGTTGCTGGTCCTCTTACAGATTTAACCACGTGCTAAACTGAGAACTCCATTCTCAGAACAAATGTCTCTTACTCTGCAAGATGAGCTTATGGCAGAAGCTGGAGGTTGACATAACCCATCCTGGCTTATTTTAATACAATTACTAAATAAAGTTCTTTGTTAAAAGTGAGAAATTCAGGAAATTCTAAATAGTATAGGACACCAGGACAAGTATAATCTGGGACTGACCCAAGCAAACTGGACAACCTGTCTCACTGATGGGTGATGTGAAAGACAAGAGGACCCAGATATTTGAGCTAATGAGAAGGGAAGAAAGAAAAAAAGTGAACTGTTTATGTAATAATTTAGAATCATTGAATTCAAAAGCATTTTTATAATTATTAATTCATTTCTTCATAAGATGAAATTCTTACCCTCTGCTGCTAAGAATTTTTTTAGATGGTACAGTTTTTAAGAGACCAAGTACATTTTTCCTACTGTGTCAGTCTAAGATAGGTGTTCTAATTTAATTACTCTATCTACTAAAATGACAACTAATATAATATGTGGCAATAATCCCCCCACCTTAGGAGGGTGCCATACATAAGTGATTCCACTATAGCTTTGGTGCCAAACTGGAGGTTTAACCCACTAAACTAAATCATTTCCTAGCTATGTGACTTTGGTCAAGTTCTTTAATCTCTCTATGGTTCTAATTCTTTGCTTCCACAATGGGGATATTAAAGATACCTACATAAAGGGGTTGTTATGAGGATTAAATGAATTAATATATGAAGAACTGTTCATATAGTGTGTGGCACATAGAAATCAATCAATAAATGCAAGTTAGTTAAGGTTGTTATTATTGCAATCGACTTTCCTAGAAACTTGGAAGGAGATAATATACTTCTCATGTATTTAATATTATATAAATTAACCATGCTTGATTAGAAATAAAACTTTGATTATTAGACTATACTCCTTACAACTTTTTATAGTCAGTATGAAACAAAACAGGTTTTAGATCAAGAGAGATATCCTATTTTTTGAAGACATGGTACTTACAAAGGCAAAATCTTTATAAATTATGCTGTATGATAGTTTTTATTTTGCGTGAAAATATCACTTCTGCCACACACAGTTAAGATAGAGAGGTGGCAAAATAAATCTAAGTTTTGCTGGCTATTATTTATAAGAAAATAGTATTTGAATGCTGAGAGATACAGGATTTATAAACTAACTTTAACGATTTTGTTTTGAACTAATGATAATAAAAATATATAGATACTCTTAATATTTGAATGATTATAAAGTAAAATAACATGTAGGCAGCTTTATGATATTTATGGGTCTCATACTCATAACTATGGTTCCGTCAGGATGTGATCCCAAACTCTAATTCCTTGGACTGAGCTTTAAATCTCTGCCTGCAAAATCTGGTCTTTCATGGAATTTCAATAACTCAATGAACAGGACTAAGGGAATAAGGGAACCTACTTATCGGGAGAGGTTTTACATTTGTAGGAAGTCTGTTTTCCATGGGTTATATATTTGAAATTATGGGAAAAAATGTAAACCTAAAATTATCCAATGGAATTTGATGGATTCCATTCTTGCGTAGTGTGATTTCAGCAAAGCAGCGATAGCCTGATGATAAAAAATGTAGGTTCTGAAGTCAGACTGCTTGGGTTTGAATTCCGGCTGTCTTACTAACTAGCCATGTGATGTTATGTGACTTAGTTAACTTCTCTGTGCTCACATTGTCTCATCTGTAAAGTAAAAATCACAGAACCTTTCTCATCAATTAGATAATGTGTACTTGAAGTACTTAGCACAGTTCCTGTCACATGGTTAAGTCATTGCCATCATCATCATTTATACCAGTGATTCTCAACCAGTGGTGGTTTTTGCCTCCCAGGGGGGACATTTGGCGGTGCCTGGAGATAATTTTAGTTGTCATGACTTAGGGGAGGCTACTAGCCTCTAGCGGGTTAGAGTGCAGGAGTCTGCTAAAATTCCCACAATGCACAGGATAGCCCTCAAACAAAGAATTAACGGATCCAAAAAAACAATAGTGCTGAGGTTGAGAAACACTGATTTAACTTATTCTGTTGTTGGAAATGAAGTTTAAAGGCCAACAAACATTTTCAAAATGTTGCAAATAATGCTGATTAATCCTAACATTAACTATTTTCTAAGCTGCTGTTAAGCAAACTGTGAGTTACCAAGAATCAGAAATCTCTATAGATATGTAACTATGGGGTGGGAAAAGTTTCTGAAGGAATAATGAAATATATAAGGCAACAAGAGTGTTATACAACATAGACTAAGAAGGTGAGATAGAAGATACTGGACAAACACTAATGGGAACAGGGACTGAGCAAGAAGAGGGGCATCTCAAGAACCTGATTTTAAGTCTCCTGTTCCCTTCCCACCCCCACCCCGGGCTCTGGTGGGTTTATAATTTTTTAGTTAATTTGAAACTTTACATGAGTGAGTGAAAATTTATCCAAACATCATGTATGAATTTTGAAAGCTGTAAAAATTAATATTGCATTACACAATAACTATAGATTATTGCCTTGAAAAATCATGTATTTCATATTGAGGCATTTCCATTTGTGAATTTAGTGAAGATTTGAGGCTGGAAAAATGCAGGGCATTGAGTAATGCCACTTATTAATGTACTCTTATGCCTTTCTGCCTTTACAGTTTTTAACTAAAATGTTCTTGGAGTGATGACATTCTAGTTAGAAAGGGACTCCATTATCCAATCAGTTGTTGTAAATTCTCTAGAGAGTTGTACTTCCAAGAGAACACTGGGAAACTGTTGGCATGGCAACTACTTTTTCCATGACGGAAAAACTTCCTCAAGTGGTAGAGTAGAACTTCATTAGTTCAGGAAAAAAATACCATATGACATGTGGGCAAATATGCTAATGAGTATTCCAGGTGACAGAGAAGGAAAAAATGAAAAGTAAAAAGTCATCAGGAATTTAAAAATCATAATTCTTATTAGATAGATGTTTTGATAAACTTATAGCATGGACATAAATTCATGGATTAAATAACTTCTAAAAAGAGAAATACCACCAACCACCACTACATGTGATTATCAAGATGAAGTACCCCTCTGCAAATTTTCTTGAGGACCTAGAGCTTAGTCTTAAACCCTCAAAGAAGAGGGTTTTTTTTTAATTTTTTTTTATTTTTAAAAAATTTTTTTTAAAGATTTTTATTTATTTGGCAGAGGGAGATACAGCGAGAGGGGGTACACAAGCAGGGGGAGTGGGAGAGGGAGAAGCGCCTAGGCCCCCCGCTGAGCAGGGAGCCCGATGCGGGGCTCAATCCCAGGGCTCCGGGATCATGACCTGAGCCGAAGGCAGACACTTAACAACTGAGCCACCCAGGGAATATACAGATGCTGAAGTTATGAAGAGGGTTCTTTAACTTTATGTTAACTTTATGGAAAGTACTTTTAATGTCATCAAATCTGAAAAGGTCCTCTAATTTCCTACTTAAGACAAGATTGTTTGCTCCATACTTTGTGGAAATCTCATAGAATTCAGAATTAGAAGACTGAGCTCTAGAGTAAACATTATAACCTCTCTGAGCAAAGGTTTCCTTTTCTAGAAAGTGCTATGAGGAACAAATGACTATGTGTATGAATAATGTTTGTTTATCATTTATTCTTGAAAACCATGATATGAAAAAGGTAAAGCAAAGGGTTTGAGAGACACAAATTTGAGCCCACTTCATTTTGATTTTGCTGTAGTTGTTCAAGATCTCTGAGTCTCAGTTTCTGTAGCAGTTAAATGGAGATGAGAATTCATACACATAGTTAATTCATACACAAATGGAGATGAGAATTTATACACATAGCCTCAGTTTCTGTAGCAGTTAAATGGAGATGAGAATTCATACACATACCCAGTGGAGTGCTTCCTAGGTCTTGTCACTTAAATACAACCTTTCTTCCCCTGCTCACAAGAACAGGTATGACACACTTAAAAAAATCTAAAGCTGTATATAAAAGTCTGACTTGCAAAATAAATACTTTAAAATTAGTCTCTTTAGCACCTCCAGTGGATTATGTTTGTTCATATTTATGTGTTTATATTCATCTGTGGCAAAACTGAAAAGGATCATTATATCTATAATTTCCACTGTGAAATGATTATGAACATAAAAATATCATTAGATTAGGTGCTTTTATGAAGATTTTTATTTGAAGTTATTTCCATGTCTTGATAGTTCTTGGTAGTAATATAGCCTGTTATCAATTGATCTTTCTTGTCCCATCCTGCTGCCTTCACCATGATGGGCTTGGTCTGTCCAATCCTCTCAATGTGCCCTCCTTCCCGGTGCCTTCTCTTACATTCCTAACTGAACATGGGATGTACTCTGCTCCAGTGCTTCTCAACTTATATTATCACTTGGCACTTATCAACAGACTGCTTTGTTGTAGATATTTGAGTGGTATATTTCACTAGAAAATTAGAAGTCTCTTTGTGTTAAAGACTGCTTGTTCATCATTACTCTCCACATAGTAGTATAGTGCCCTATACTTATTATGCAATTAAATACTCAATGCACATTTAATGAACATGCAAATTGTGCTATAATGTTTTTTAATCTAGATTCTATAACTGTGGGATTTAATGTCTTACATTCATCTAATGAAAATGCATCTGCTACTATACATATTAGACATTATATATGTACACATTTTAATTTTTGTTTTCTTTGGATGTCACCACTAGAATGGGAGACCCTTAAAGCCAAGAGGGTATGTCTTATATGTTTGTTCATATTTATTTTCCCATTAACTACTGAGCATCAAAATATCTCTTTAGTGATTTAAACTAATGTTCTATAGAAGTCACTGAATTCAGGCTTTATAGATTCCCTCCAAATGGGGCAATATCACATATATATATTCTTAACAGTGAACTGATTTGAAAAGAGGAGAAAAGATAGAAAGCGAAGATGTATTATTGAACACCTACTCTGTGCAAAGCAAAATACAAAGTACTTTGTACTTATAATTGCTATTGACTTGTTTTCTCATTCAATAGTGCTCGATACAGATTCAAAGAATGATACTGTTCATGGGTAAGAGTTAATATAGTTTACCTGTTAAGGTCACATTTACTATGAACCATCAAAATACATCAACTGATTGATAAAAACATTTTCCAAATAGAGTCTGAGTTTGTAGGTAATGGAATGGAAAGATACTTTTATATCTATCGGCAAAAATGTGCACTGCAGCCATCTAATGAACTAATAATAGTTAATGAACAGTCACTGTCTGTATCTTTTATTTTACAATATAGCTGGCAAAGCTAATGCTTTTGGATCCTTCTGAATTAGTGAAAGAAGAAATAGACTCCTACATCTGGAGAAATGTGGTTTGCAGCTTTGTTCTGATTTCTGTATCTAGTGCCAGGTATCCATCACCTGGGTGGGGTGTTGTTTTGGTAAAATAGATCTCATTACTTACTCTCAAAAAAATGTTCTATTTCAGAACAATGCTATTGTTAATGGAACTTTGATTTTAGGGACCAAATGCCAAGAATGTTTTTAAACACACTGTTATCCTTCCCATCAATTTAGATCAGCCAGACATAACAGATGTGAGAAGTTATCTAAATTTTTCAGCAATAAAACTGAGATGATGAAAGCTTTGCTTCCCCTTAGGTATCATCCAGTATTGGTAACCAAGTTGTTTTCATTCTTTCTTTTTTATTGTTTAAGGCTGGAGAACATTAGCCTTGTGATCCTTGCCAAAATTCTATAGCATCATTGTTTGAGACTCACCATATGTGTCTTTGATCCCTGCCCAGTAGGTACCTTGGCTACATGCCAGTTTGGCACTTATTACTATTACTATTTTGATTTTTTCACTTGCTTCTGATTTTATCAATGCTGTCATCATACAAACCCTTAAATAGCCATCTTTGGGACCAAAGGGACTCACAGAATAACCTGTTTTAACTGGACATTTCTCCCCGAAGAACTTGCCACTTGAGAGGATTGATAGTGGTCAATCTACCTAATTTTGGGTTGACTGGTCTCTGGAAGACAAACCCGTCCCCATTCTGTTTTTGAGAGACTTTGTTTAGGATATAGGCAATGCACAACTACGTAATTTATTTTTGTCATTTTATATGGAGAAGAGATAGGGAGAAGGATGGGAGTGGGTAATGAGAACATATGGCTTTAGTCTAGTTTTCTTTCTTATAGATTCGTCAAAATATCAGAACTCTACTGTAAGTTTCTCAGGTTCTCCAAGTAACACTTAGTGTTCTCAGTTCAGTTCACCATCTCCTGGATTCTACCTTTACTTTACTAGAGGTGACCGCAACTCCAGGAACTGAATAATATGTGCAAACACAGTAATCATAAAAAAACAATTTCATGTTAGAATTCTGATAAATATGGGGGACTAAGCTGATGTGAGATATGTATGTCCCTCTCCTCAGACACTGATATCAAGGATGTACCCAGGGACTAAATATTGCCAAGAAGCCCACAGGAGGGTACAGGTCTTTATAGCCAGAGGCTGGGGCTTTTATCACATGGGAATGGGATATCCAATGAGCATCTGAGAAAGGGAGCTAATTGAGCCAAGATCATGAGCTATTGGGTCTCCAAAGACAGTTCCATGTATATAGATGGAAAAGGTTTGCTTGAGCGTGTGAGTGGGAAATGGAATTCCCTGCAAGAAAACTGAAGCCAAATTCCATTGTGCATGGTTTTAAGTTCCAGGTTCATAATATCCTTATGGTACCCCAAGCTAAGATGTTAACAAAAAAATGAATCCCAGAATTGTCAAACCAAACTCACTGGAAATCCCAGCCAAGCCAAAGTGAAGTTATTCTTTAGGGGGTGTACCAATAACCCGTACAAGATCCCCATAGGAAAAAAAAAAGAAAAAAAGCCTTGGGATGCCTGGGTGGCTCAGTCAGTTAAGCATCTGCCTTCTGCTCAGGTCATGATCCCAGGGTCCTAGGATCGAGTCCCACATCGGGCTCCTTGCTCAGCGGGGAGCCTGCTTCTCCCTCTGCCTGCTACTCCCCCTGCTTGTGCTCTCTCTCTGTGTCAAATAAATAAAATCTTAAAAAGAAAGCCTTCACCAAGGATAAACTCGTATTAGTAAATTACCAACCACATGAGGAAATGCTGTATGTATGAAACCAAACTTTGTTAAAAACAAAAACAGAAATTGACAGAAACACAACCATCATGGAAGATTTCCACCACTGTGCTGTTTTTGGAAGATTAGACAATTATTTATACAAACATTCACATGATCATATTCTAGGTAGTCATCTCCCTTTCAAAAATAAGTAAAAGGTTATGCTTTAGAAGATGATTAAAATGATTTTGATTATATATGTATATATGAATATTGCATAGCCATTAGCATAATAGTTTGAAAGAACTTAATTAAGTGTTAAATGAAAAGGGCAGAATAAAAAGCAGAGACAAAAAATGTTAATTTATTTTCTCTCTGAGAGAAAATATGTTAAAATATTTCTAGCATTAGAATGATGGTTGATTTCATTGATATCTTCATGAACCTTTTGTGTTTCCCAAAATGTGTATAATATGGAACAAAATTCAAATGATAGTACAACACAGGAGAGCCCTGAAATTTTGAGAACTGCAAATACTTTAATATTTCTGGAGTTAGGAACTTAAGTTGGAAATGGACAGGAGATGAGACTGGAAAGATAACTGAGTCTCCTCAAGAAAACTTGGGTGTCATTTTAATAAACTTCTCTGCAAAATTATGAGAAATCTCTAAGAATTTTAAGCTGAGAAATATTGATCAGATACATATTTTCAAAAATTGCTCAGGCTATACAGTGTGATTTTAGAATGCAAAATAAAACAGAGAGCCAGACCACTGTAGTAATAATAGCTAAATATTTTATTGGGTGCCTACTATGTGCCAGAGACCATGTGTTGATCACTTTATATATTCTAACTCATTTCATCTTGCAACGGCTCTGTCAGGTAGGAAATTTTATCATCACCCTCCTAAACATAAGGAAACGGAGGCTAAAGAACTTGCTGAAGGTGGCTCAGTTTGTAACTGGTGGAACCAGGCTCCCATCTCGCGTAATCTAAAACCACGGTGAGGGATCTCCCTCACTGTGCTATGGTGGTGCCTTTCATAAAGAAATGTGGCAGAGAGAAGTCAATAGGGGAACTGAGAGAGAAAATGGATGGGTCCAAGATGTTAACATCTCTTCTTGGGAGACTGGATTTTTGGTAGGAGCTTAAGGAGGGAAGGGAGTCAAGAACAATTCAGGAAAGACAGGTACGTGTGAATGTTTTGAGTGAAAAGTTATTTATATTTACTAGAGGAAACAGGAAATTTAATTCCTTTAATTTGCAATGATTTTTTGTATCTTCTTATATTTGAATGATTGAAATGCAATGAAATAGAAATGGCTTTAGTCCTGATGCATAATGAGAGTGGCATAGAGCACAGATCACCATATGCCACACACACGTGATTTTTAACACGTATTTCCTATACTGCTCTGATGGAGCTCAAGTTTCTTAACCTGCATATGGGGAGAAAGAGCTACATTGTCCACCACACGGATTTGCTGTATCTACTCTGATTTCATTTAGAGCTTTCTCGATTTGCATTAACAGAGATACAGATAAAAATTTCATTCTAATGATAAAAAGAAAGATATACACTAACGTAACTTTTCAAATTTATACATTTTCAGTATTCAGAATTAACTTTAACATCAAACTGTACCTTCCAGCAAAAGCCCATCTATTTTCACTCCCTTTCATTTGTGAGAGTAAACATTCTTAAGATACTTGGTCCTTATTATTGTTAATGATTTTTGTATTTACAGGAATTATAGTTTAAATTTTTGATATAGCATTTTCCATATGAAAGGCATTAATTAATGCCTTAAGTAAGTCTGTGTCAACAAATATTTTCATATTTATAAGGCTTTTATGAAAAAAAAACCCACTATATTACTTTGGTGAACTAACTGGGATATGATATTTTCTGAAGACCTTCCTATTTAGAAAAGTATTAAGCAGTAAAGTTTACTTCTAGGTGTTCTTTATAGCAAAGGAACGTATAGTATTTGGCTTATTTCAAAAGTCATATTCTGCAAAAACTTAGACTTCACTAATAAATGTCAAAACTATTTCAAGTTTTGAAGGACTGACTCCATTCTGAAGGTTACCTTGTTTACTGTTGTTCAAATTGGTCCTTTCAAATTCTTTCAGAAACTATTTCCCTGTTACAGTATTACAACAGGGAGAGAAAAAAAAAAGATAATAGGCATTGGTGCAACCTGAATGCATTTCAGCTGTGGAGGAAAAATAATTAACAGTTGAGCTCTGCTAAAAACAACATAGAATAGATTTAGCCTTATGAATACACACCTATAAAATAGTCACTTTCAGGTAAATAATAATTGGAATTTTTTGTGTGTGCTTTAGGAGTTTTAAAGGCATCCAGTACTTGCATGACTTCACTTTGGCAGCTCAGGTCATGTTCTCCAAGTTAAACCTCCTTGGTCAAAGCTGTGAGGTCTCAGATCCCCTTACCCTCTTTGCCCTTTCCAATGCTATTCCACTGAGGATCTACATGATACCTCTCCCATTCTTTGCCTTTTCCTGTCCTTAGCTGCTTTATTTCTATTGCTGGTGGAAGTCTCACCACTCTCCCAAGTAGTAATGATTGTTCCCTTATTCTGGGTGTTAAATTCCTTCTAAGTGTGTTTATACTATGTTTTACAAGATAATCTTTGGATCCTTCCATTTGGTTGTGCAACATCAGCCAGCTTCTGATTTCTCTTTGCTGCAGCAACTGGTAGAGCTGACTGGTATGCCTGGCCATGAACACTTGGCTGCATAAGACTGGTCTTTTTTTTTTTTTAAGATTTTATTTATTTATTTGTTAGAGAAAGAGCACTTGAGAGAGCACAAGCAGAGGGGAGCCCAAGGCAGAGGGAGAAGCAGGCTTCCCGCTGAGCAAGGAGTTAAGAATTCACGAATACACTTTTGATGGTATGGAAGGCAATACCACTATGTACTTTTGCTCTTGTATAACAATGGCCATGAAATCCGTGGCTAGTACTCAATCCCAGGACCCTGCGATCATGACCAGAACCGAAGCCAGACGCTTAAACCACTGAGCCACCCAGGTGTCCCAAGACTGTTCTTGATGAATGTCTATTCAGTTGCAAGCTGCTGAACCCACTCTGAAGAGTTTTAGAGTGGGTCCAGGTGATGTACCTGTGCCTGTGAAGGAGAGGAGGTAAGGAAATGGTCTGTTCCAGGACCATCTTCCCAACCCCTTCCACACCAAAGATTATTCCTATTCTAATATCCTAAGGATTTATGTAGCATTTTTAGTTCCAATGAATTTAGGCTTTAGGGCTTCAACAGTTTTGAGCCATGCATCTCTTAAGCAACTCCATTCCAGTTCAGTGCTTAACTTGTAGTACCAACTTAATGACAATTTACTGACTTATCCAAGTTATCTGTGACATCTCCCCCAATGTAGTACTTTGTATATTTTCTTCTTTATTAGGCTGTGTTTTAAGCTTGCAAATGAGCTCAACATATTTTAAAATCGAGCTTATTGTTGTCAAGCACAAACTCAAGTGAGTTCAATGCTGGACAAATCTACATTAAGCA
Source organism: Eumetopias jubatus (assembly GCF_037043125.1). NCBI lineage: Eukaryota > Metazoa > Chordata > Mammalia > Carnivora > Otariidae > Eumetopias > Eumetopias jubatus. The sequence continues at coordinate 95,981,573 of NW_028274812.1, forward strand.
TGAGTCTGCAGCTGGAAATGAGCAAACGCACCGGCACTAAAACGCAGGCGCCCTTCCTTTTATTTACACCCTTTCTCTTAGGATCTGAACCAGGTGAGAAGTCGGTAAGTGGGGCTTGTGCAGAGAGCCCCGCAAGCTCAGCGCAGTAAGGAAAATGCGCCACACCTGAACATCCTTGGGCTCAGTTCCTTTTCTTCTCCGGTTCCGGGTGCTGCGGACGTCTGCCGCAGGTGCCTCCCGCACTCCCTGCCCCGGGCGCCGCCGCGAGTGTGGCCCGCTCCCCACCCTCTCGGCGCCGACGCAGTGCGCGGAGCAGGGCCGGTGCTCGCAGCCGGTGGCCCGGAGGGGCGCGCTCTGGGCTGGCGCAGCTCGCTCCGCATCCCTTTCCTCCCGGCTCCTGGCGCCCTCCTATCTCCGTCTGCAGTCCCAGGCCCCGCCATGGGGAATGTGCCATCTGCGGTGAAGCATTGCCTCAGCTACCAGCAGCTTCTCCGGGAGCATCTCTGGATCGGGGATTCAGTGGCTGGGGCGCTCGACCCTGCGCAGGTACCACCTCGCGGCCCAGGGTGTCCCCACCCTTTTGCACACAGCCGGCTGGTCTCTCTCCCTGTTATGTCACCACCGCACCGCAGGGCCCTCCCTGCAGCAGTTCGGTCTTGTTAGGCCTCACCTCTTAAAAGGTTCCCCATCATCTCTGTGCTGTGAACATGTAGACCCACCTCTATAGCTCAGACCCAGCAAAATCCCTACCTGTGGCCTTTTGCAGGACGCCTAGAGGAAACTGCCGCTTCTCTGTTTTTCCCTTGGAGGGGCTGCATTATACAATATGCGTATCTCTTGGCTTTCCTCCAGGGATAGTGCCTTTATTTTCAGTTCCTTCCCTGTACCGTGTAACAAAGGGGACAATGTGTGGCAGAAAGAGCAATGAAGCCAACATATATGGCTAGGAAAACATCGTAGGGTGAAATTATCTAGCATATCATTAATTATCCCTAATGTATTTATGCTTCAACACACTTGAATAAGCTTGAAAAAAATTGTAAATAACAGCAATTGCAAACCAAAATTGATGCCCCTGTGATTCCCGAATGCTTTAAGACAATAGGCAACTTGATTGGATCCACGTGTTTGCAGCTTAATGCATTCTCAAACAAATGGCAGGTAAATGAAAAAAGAAATTTGCTTTTCCTTTAAAAGAGCTCAAAATTTAAAATTTCACCAAGTAGTAACAGTGACAATTGTTATGTGAATGTTAAAGCATGGAAAAATGAAGGGGCAGTATAAGGGTTTCACTCTTTCTTGATTTTTTGCTGGACGCAAAAATGTTCATCCCTGATTCATCTTGTGAACAGCATAATAACTTGGGTTAATTATAATATTTCAGTGGGTAAACATAATCTGACTATGTGGCTTTAGATCAGCTCTTCTAATACTAGGTATCCATTTTTCCTGTAGTTTTACATTTAGCGTATTCTCAGCTTAGTGTATCAGTATGTGAAATTGTGATCTTAGTTCTACAAATAGGAATTCAGCATTTGTGGATTCTTTCAAAACCAATCAGAAGATACATTGCTCCTCATTACTTAAAAGATGGTCATGGTCATCTGGCTTGAAGTCTGTTGCTGAAAATGCACGAGAGGGAGAGTTATTCTCATATATTCACATGTCTATTTAATTTTTCTACATTCTGATTTGATTTTTTGCTATTATAACTTTGTTTTTATAACCGTTTTTTAAACTTCCATATTCAGTCTGTTAGAGAATCAGGAATCCTCTTTTCTTCCCTGAGACTTTGCGTGATGTTTGTTGCTGTGTTAACATTGTATTTCTCTCCCTCATGTTCTGATTTGTGAGCTGTGGGGGCAGTGGTGGAGACTAGGCTGCTACCTGAGGATGTCTACTTTGCCCTGTTAAGATGTGGAAGCAGGTCATCAAAAATGATAAGGAGTGTGAGAAACAGCTATACCTTCACTAAATAGTGACTTCTTTGCCTGGGAAACTCTTACTCGTTTTTCAAACACAGCTTAAATGTTACTTCCTTTAACCAACTCTTTGCTCCACCCAGAGTTAATGCCCCATTTCTGTGCTTCCATGGCATTTTAGGCATCATTCTGTTTCAGTCCCACTCGTTGAATTGTAGTTTTTTATATCTTGCCTTATTTGAACTCAGCACCATTGACATCTGACACTTGACTCATTGAAATTGATCTTCCTTGGCATCTGTTTAATAACACCTGTAACTGCTTTAAGCCCTACGGAGTCTCTGGTTCCTTGGTCTGGCACCAGATGGACTCAGTGGCCTATCGCTGTCTGGTAAATGACCAGGTTCCTCATGACTTTGTATCCACACTCACGGTTTCGGTTACTATTTATATATTCGTGGTCTCCAGATTTATATTCCTGTCTCCCTCTTCAGCCTCTCACTGGACATAATCACTTGGATATTTCAAAAGCACTTCAAACTCAACATTTCCGAAATTGGATTCACGTTCTCCTTCCTTCAACCCCAGACCTTCTCCAGTATTTGCTATCACAGGAAACCATCACAATCTGTTCAGTTCTATATGCCACAAGGCAAGAGCTTTTCATTTTCATTTCCCCACATCCAAAGTATCACTAAGTCCTGCAATTTTACCTCTTGAATTTCTCTCAAATCCATCTTTTTTTCCAACTTTACTCCTAGTATCAATTTTAAAATAGCATTCTCTCTCATGGACTACTGGGTGATTGCAGTCCTTCTTTAACACCCATGTAGCCAGTTGGGAGATGTTATCTATTTCAAATGGAATCCTGCTGACCCCCGTTTTATAGCCTTGTATGCATTTCTATTACTTTTAGGAATGAACACCAAAACTTTCAATGTGTCTCTGAAGCTTTCCCTGTTATTTGCATTGCATTTCTCTATAATATCATCTTAAGGTATTCTCTTGTTCTTGCCACCGTGGCCCTCTTTGAATTCTTAATAATGTTTCCTCTGGAGCCATGGTCTTTGTTTTCCCCTCTGTTGGGAAGACTATTTTTAACAAATTCTGTTCACCCTTCAGATCTTAACTCAAATGTTACCTTCTCATGAACTGTTTCCCAGACTCTTAAGGCAAGCAGCTCTTGTTATCCTATATGGCTCAGTACATAGTTCATTATATATAATATGAATTGCCTATTTTTGTGATTATTTGATGTCTAGTTCCCTACCAGAGTCTAGGCATCATAAAAGTAAGGGAAACACCCACCATTCTCAGCAACTAACAGAATGTCTGGTTAGTCTTTCACGGCCAGTAAATACTTAATGAACAAATGAGTGAATGTTTATCTCCTGCTTATGGGGACCATGAAATTCTTCGTAGCTCTTGCCAAATCGATGATTGGTACATTGTGGTACAATGAAAAATATTAGTTAAGTGAATGCTAATGTGATGATAATGAATACTTGACGTCAATATAGTTTGGTCTTAGTGATAGAAGATGGATATTATTCCTGTTGGTGTCTTACCTTTTCATCTCACAGGAGTTAGGCTTTGATGGGGAGAAGAGCTGAAAATGGATTCTGGGGGGGTGTTGATGAGACAGCACAGTGCTTAACAAATCATTGTAAAATCTGGCAGAGAGAATCATGAGCAGGACCTCTGGAATTTGAAACAATTTTGTAACTGTTGGGACAGATAGAATATTATATTTTGAAAGAATCCTGTGCTAGGCAATAGAAGATTGGAAACCTAGATATTTTTTGGCTACCAATTCATCCTGTGAATTTGTGCAGGCAATATCCTGGCTAGATCTTAAAATTTCAGTTTACATGTGAGAGATAATAATATATCCCTGATAAATTATTAGGATGAAAAATAAATACTGGGTGTATGTATGTGTAAAAATAGACACACATACGTTTGAAGTTTAACAATTTATTATCCAATACAAAATAGGTCAGTGTGAATAAAAGGTTTATTGTACCACAGCTCCACAAATTAAATTTTTGAGTCTCTAATTTTTTGCTAATGACAGTGATTTTGCAGAGGATTCCTTTCATAGACCAGGAGGTTAAAATTGATCATCCTATGGTTCAAGCTATCTTTTCAGGCCTGTTTTATTTTCTATGTTTGTCTCTGTTAAAATTGGTATGAAGAAGCTGGCTTAATTGGTATATTTCAAGGTTTTGATTAAATGTAAGGTGCCTGGTAAAGCAATTCCTTTTTGATTTGCAAGTGCTGCTAAAGCAGTAGCTAAATTTTTTTCATATATTAATACCCTGTGTGACAATAAAATTCTCCAGGGCCTAAATTCTAATACAATATTTTAAATGCAGTAGATGTATAGAAGCAAAATTGTAGGTTATGTGACATTAAACTTATAGTTATTGTATATTATATCCTGAATCCTTTAAGTTACATTTGCTCTCAGCAAAAATTATGATTCAAAGAAAGTATTTGGTATTAAAAGTTTTCAGGAATCTAACCTAAATATATTTCTGCATAAATTTAATCTGAGGATAATGTGACTGTATGCTTTTTAGTTTGCAGCTCTGCAGTTGTTAGTACATTTACTAAGTACTTTAGGATGACTGGGGAGGAATTTTCAGAAAAGAACCAAGGTACCATCCCACTGTTTTTTTTTTTTTTTTTAATTTGTCTCAAGTAAGTGTTCTTTTTCCCCCCTTTTTTCCTCCTGTTATGCTTTTTCCCCGCTTTTTTCTCCTTTTATAGCTTCTTTTGAGTGACATAATTTTGTTCATTTTTTCCCCCTGCCATGGCTTAATTATATATTGTTTTTACTATACTCTTTGTTGCTATATATAAGATGTCAACACATGATCTGGACTTACTAAAAATATTATATAAATTGGTATCTTTGCAACTTATTAAACATGCAAATATAGTATTTTAGCTCCATTACTGACTTCCACTTTTCATATTATTGTATATGTTAGTTTTATATCTGTTGTCTATATGTATATAGTTGATATACATTTTATATTTAGAATATATTTCTTTCCTTTAGTCTTCCTTTCTTCATCCCCATTTTTCCATCTGAAATTATTTTCCTTCGTCTAGAAGTAGTTTTTTTTCCTACATTCTTTAGTAAAAATATGATTTTTTTTCATTTTTGTTTGAAATTACATTTATTTTGATAAATGATGTACATAATTGTAAGTTAATACTGGCCATAAATATATAGTCCACATAAAGAATTAAAATGCATGACAACAGCACAAAATGTAGATTTCTCAAGAGAGGTAATGGAAGCCAGAGACAATGAAATGAACTGTTAGTCTTATTTTTGCTTCTTTGATGATAATGAGTCTTCTCGTTGTCTTTGGTTTTTCACAGTATGACTATGATATGTCTAGATTTAATTTTCTTTGCATTTGCCAGTGGTTTGTAGCATTTTTTGAATCTATGGCTCCATGCTTTATTGGCTTTCATAGATTTTAGAAAATTTTCAACCATTTCTCCTTAAGTATTGCTCTGTTTCTTTTTTAATCCCTCCACTTGGGCTTATCATTTGAAAAATCTTAGAACTTTCCCTGTGCTCCATCTATTTCTTACACTCATTTTTGTCTTTGTCACCTTTTTTTCTCCATGTTCAGTCTGAATATTATCTTCTCACTTGTATTCCATTTCACTAATTCTCTCTTCAGTTGTAATTTGCTGTTAATCTAATGTATTGAGTTTAATTTTATATTTTTGAGTTGATGCATTTCTGTGTTTTTCAAAACAACTTTTTTGTTCTTTGCCACAATTTTTCATCTTGTCATGAACGCTTGAGTATTAGTGTTATTTTTAAGTTCCATGTCTGATAACTCCAATATTTGGATCTCTAGTGGGTCTTACTTATTTATGTATCTTTCCTCTTGGAATGCTTACCGATTTTTGGGTGTGTGTTAGACACCTGAAATGAAAATTATAGACCTAATTTGAGACACCTCAAATTATCCTTCTCCAGAAAGGGTTCTTCCCCCACCCCCGCCCCATTTACCTACTTCCACTTGTTTGCCCTCCCTGCCCCACTTCCACCTCTGGCAACAATCTGTTCTCAGTATCTATGAGTTTACTTTTTTTAGATTCCACATATAAATGATACCTCACTGTATTTGTCTTTCTCTGCCTGACTTACTTTGTTTAGCATAAAGCCCTTAATGTGTATCCATCTTGTCACAAATGACAGGATTGTTTTAAAGCTAAAAAATATGCCTGTGTATGTCTACTACATCTTATTCATCTGTTGATGGACACTAATGTCGGCTATTGTAAATGATGGTGCAGTTAACATGAGGGTGCAGGTACTTTTTAAATATAGTGATTTCCTTTCCTTTGGATACTTAGAAGTAGAATTGCTGGATCATATGGCAGTTCTATTTTTAATTTTTAGAGGACCCTCCATATTGTTTTCCAAGGGGCTGCACCAATTTATGTTCCCACCAATGGTCCAGGAGGGATCTCCCCTCCCCCCACACCATCCTTCACAACACTTATTTCTTGGATTTTTTAAAGTAGCTGTTCTAATAGTTGTGAGATACAAAAAGGATTATCTTTAGCTTTTAGCAAATAGTATAAGGATAGCTTACCTTAATCCAATCAGATGCTTAGCTGATTTGAGTCTGGGCCTACTTTGTGAGGATTTGTCTTTTTCTCTTCACCCTTTCATTTTGTCACTGTTCAGGGGTTCTAACTGAAAAACCTAGTGTGTTTACCAGGGTATCTCCTAGTTGGGACCTAAAATCAAAGTATTTTCTCCTTAGCCTCTAAGACTTCTAGAAGTTCTGATGATCTTCTCAACTGCTAGTATTGAATTGACAAATATTTCAAGAGGAAGTCATGATCGATGTTGGTCTTACCACTTTGTTTTTCTTCTGCATATATATATTTGGTATATTGGCCACTTAAGTACTCACTACCTTGGCAACTCTCTGAGACTATCAAACAAGTGTTTTCATTAATATTTTGTCCAGATTTTCTGGTTGTTCTCAGAAATTCACTCTGAACAAGCTAGTTGAAATACAGTATAAGAGGAAAATGTAAGAAAACAAAACAATTATGCAATGTAATTGGAGTTGTAAAAATATATTAATTTACCATATTACAAAAATTTTGAGGTAGTTATGTTCCAGGTAATATACAAACTGTTTAGAGTAACTATCTTCCCAGCTTTGAGATATAATTAACATATAACATTGTATAAGTTTAAGGTGTACAGATTTGATACACTTATATATTGCACGATGATTACCACCTTAGCATTAGCTAGCATATGAGTTCCATAACAATTTACAATTTCCTTTTTGTGGTGAGAAAATATAATAACTACATCCTTAGCAAATTTCAAGTATATAATGCAGTATTATTAACTGTAATCACTATGCTATACATTAGATTCCCAGAACTTATTTATCTTACAGCTGAAAGTTTGTATAGAATAATAATTTAAAACTCAAAAAAGGAATTCAAAGATTGGCTGCTTTATGAGAAACTAATACTTCATGGAAAAACAGACTATTGCAATGGTTTTCACTATAAATAAGAATTATGAAAGAGAAGAGATTTTAAAAATAAGAAAAGTTATGCTCAACTTCAATATCTGGCTTTAGAGAAGCAACATACTATTTACTCCTGTGTGACATAGTTCAGTAAAGTTTGTTCAATGAATGATTAAATGGATAGTCCCCTTATGGTATTTTATGTCTATTGATAAAAGTTTATCTCAAATCTTTTTTTTTTTTTCTTATGGACATGGAGTTGGTAAACAAATTTTATTATTGTCATTAGCCTTTTCTTTTTAATCTTTTATATTGCCTTATTTCATTCCTGGTTAACTATTTCTCTTTTTTTGTTGATTCCTAAGCCTTGGTAGAAATCGACATATTTTATCAGTTGATTTGAAAAGTATTTTGTAGGGGGTGCCTGGGTGGCTCAGTTGGTTAAGCGACTGCCTTCAGCTCAGGTCATGATCCTGGAGTCCCGGGATCGAGTCCCACATCGAGCTCCCTGCTCAGCAGGGAGTCTGCTTCTCCCTCTGACCCTCTTCCCTCTCATGCTCTTTCTCATTCTCTCTCTCTCAAATAAATTAAAATCTTAAAAAAATATTTTGTAGGTTTGCAGATCCTCTCTTCTATACGTGTATGTTTGTATCTTTGTGCATATGTATGACGTGCTAACAACTGATTTCTATTTTTTGAAAAAAATCCTGCATTTCTGTTTTCTGAATTAACATTTTTAGTTTTCTTTATTTGAATATTTAGCTCATGTAATTTTAGTCATCTTAAGAATGCCTTAAGACAGTTCACGTCCATTTCTCTGTCATTTTGCTTTAAATTGTGTCTCTTATAAGCTGAGCTGCTTATCTGATTGTCTCTATCCTTAATTAGGTGAATTTACCTTTAATTACATGTGATTATGTGTGACTCTTGATATGTTTATCCTATTTTCTGCCATATCTATCAGCCTCACTCACCACTTTATATTTCTTATATTTGAGGCTATTTATACTTTTTTGGTGTTCTTATTTTATATTTAAATTAATGTGCTTGTTTGGAACAAAAGATGTATTTCACAGAGTGAACTCCTTCATATTGAGGAAAATGTCTGTTTCATTATTCTTACACCTTGGGTCCTCAGCATGTTACCAGGTATATCGCCGTTCTCAAGACTCTTTGTTAACCTAAGATCTCTCACAGGTAGGTGGAAGTAGAGTTCCAAAGACTTGTAGTACTGACGAAGCCTAAGATTTTAGTCATGGCCCCAACAAAATTAGAAAGTTGAAAATACTTGTGGTCAGAATCTTAATAAGTGAGCAGTCACAAACAGTAATAAGCCCTTTGTATGACCATGTGAATTAATGGCTCAACTAAAGTAAAATCTAGTAAATTTCAGTGGAAATCGAATATTGGATGGAAGGTTCACCAGGACACTGAGTAAACTGCAGAATAATGTCAAAATTGGGGAGTAAGAAAACAATGGCAAACTAAGTTCTAATGGCTTTGGTATATAAGGGATACAAGTCCTCAAAAAGGGCTAAAGGACCGTATGGCCAAATCACATGGATCTCAAAGGAACAGGAGTTTTCGTACAAATAAAGAGTGACAGTTTTCAGGAAGTAATAGAAACTGCAGATACCATCCATACTTCACATGTTGATTCCCAACTAGTGAATGGTGAGACCAAGAGCAGAAACCCTATGGTTGAACTGGCTTGGTCTCTGTACAGTTGGGAAGAATGCTCCCATGTATACTTCATCCCAGGCATACTGCATCTAAGATGCAGCCTTTTTATTCCTTTTTCATATTTTACTTTTTAATCAATTAAGATACATTATTTTGTATGAGTTCTCTATTCAGAGTACTTCCATAGTTTTAGAGCTACCACTGTGAAGTGTTCAATATGTGCTAGGTCCTGCCTAACTGCTTTCTGTACAAAACCTCATTTAATCCTCCCAACAATCCACTTTATAAACTAAATATTTGGGATGCAGAAAAGTAAAATTTGTTCATGTTCCACAGCTAATGACTAGCAGAGCTCGGAACGAAATTCAGGCAGCTCTAGTTTCAGAGCCCCCAATTTTTACTACTAGATCGGTGTTTCCTCGACTTTTCTGGTGATAAGATTCACCCTGAGGTGTTTATTAAATGTACCAGAAATTCTTATTCAGTAGCTCTGAGTTGGAGCCAAACTATCACTGTTTTTACTTTGTTTTGTTTTGTTTGATTTTTGAAAATCATGTGCCCGGTGAGACTGCCACCCCTCCGCCCCCTCCCCCCGCCGTATCTGCTTTCAGAGGGTCTGCTGTCATATCATGTTTTTTTCTAATCTGTCTTTCCAGAGCTCCTGGCTGCTGTCCAGGAAAGACTCCTATGAGTTTCAACTTCCCTTCTGTCCTCTTTGAGGTTGAGACTAGAGTTCTGCCTGGAATAGAATTGCATTGGATACAAAAGGAAAAACAACTTGGTTTCCAATAAATTTCCTGTTCCCTTCAATCTCCAATACTTTCTGTCCTTGGATTTCTGTTGGCTCCTGTATTTCTTGCTTTCTCTTATTCCAGCTGGCTTTCACATCCTTCCCTCCCCCCACTCTATGCTCTTGTTTTTTTCATTAGCTGTGAGCTCCTCCAAGTCCTCTGGCTTTCTTTATGCTTATTCACTCTGTGCTGTAACTTTCCCTGACCCTTTCTTCTCTCCTTGACTCTCCCTTTCCAAGTTTAGCTTTTATTTTTGTTTCTTTTTATTTTTCCTCCTCAACTAGGGGGCTAGACTGTGCAGAACCACGACTTTATGGGTCACTGTCATGGAACAGATCATAGTAAAAGAGCTAAAGCAGAATCGTGTTTTTGGGGAATATTATTTTTAACAGAAATTCTGATTTGAAAGTGATTGTCCAGCCTGCTTGAAGCCCTAATAATAAAAGCAGCATATAGATTCCCAGTTTCCTCCTGCCAGTCTCTATTGTTAGTCTAAGTGGGAGATGCAAATTGGCTGTTTCACAGGTGAGCAAAATTTAACCTCTGGAAATATTTTGTTTGGTCAAGACTACACTGAAAAGATAAGTACATAGAAATGCCTTAAGCAGGACTTGCACTCTTTATTTGTATACTTAGCTGCCTC